>NC_043761.1:7702850-7785350 GCF_902148845.1 Salarias fasciatus | reverse complement strand
CGTAACTTTCGTTGGTTAATGCTTCCGATTCTGAATGTTTTGTGAGTCTTTATAGACGGGAAATGTCATGACTGACGAAAGCTGAAATCATCATTTTAATAATATTGAAAATTTAAAAAAAAAATGTCCCTGTTTTTCTTTAATTGATTCTAACAAGCTGCCTGACTCAGATTTTTTCTGCAACTGCTGCCTGGAGTTTATTATCAGGCTGATAGATGTTGATCTATCTGTTGATCTTTTAAAACCCGTTTTGGAGAAATTATAGTTTATCGTTCAAGAACAATTTCCCTAATTCATGATTAAGGTATTATTGGTATGTTGATGCCAAGCAGAGACAACCGTTGAGTCCACAAACAAAATTAGTGTATCAGCATGTCTTGTTTTTTATGATTTTAGAGAAAATGTCAGATTAAAAACTGATAAAGAGAAAACTGTTGTTAAGTTGTATTCTCTGGAATTGGGTGAAAGCAAATTAACCATTAAATTCAGTGCAGTGTGACAGGTTTTAATTACAGCATACTTAAGTTTGCAAATGAAAAGAGAGGCGTTCAGAAAGTTTGGAATTCAGTCAGAATCAGGTAACAATAATTTTAATAACCTCAAAAGGAGAAATAAAACCTAGTAACTGTGCACCACTTTAGTTCTTATTGTGTATTTAAAAAAAAAGACAAATACACAAAGATAGCTTGCCATTTTTATGTTATGTAGCTGTTATATTAGTATGACTGTAACTAAATTCATACTTTTTTCATTGATTTGCTGTAAATGTACTTGTGAACCCATGTTATAATTGTATAATTGCATGATTACTGTATTGTTCTTCTATTACAATATTTTACAGCCATTTTCTTTGAAGATAATAAAAATATTGTCCATTTTATTATTAATTTTGGGCCAAATCACATTATTAATAGTGTGCATTGACCAGTTAGCATTAGTTGTATTGTAGATGTATTATACTGTAACATAAATTAATCACAAGCTTAGATTAAATTAATCTTTTTTGACATGAGAACTAAATAATGAACTTTTTGTAGCACATTTAACAACCGGAGCATCTGCACTAATGGGAACCTCCAAAAAAAAAAAAAAAAATGCAACAGCATCTTGAAGATGATCCCATCATCTGTGACGGAGCGTAAACCAACAGGTGGCTGGCTTCCTGCCCTTTTCGGCCCCCGCTCTGACGACGTGCCTTTTGGCCTCACATCCTGCATCCATAATGCAGCCGACGTCCTCTAATGACGGACGTGCAGATCTAATGTAGCGCAGCAGTGGCCTCGGACCAAATAAATATTTAATAACATATTACACTTAATGGCTGACTGGCTGCCTGCTGATGAGCTGCTGGAACGCGTGGCATAACGAGCTGTTAGCCGCGATCTCCCCCGCTCACTTCTTCGCCGCTCCGATCGCATAGACTAAAAACCATTACATTATGCATGAAAGGGTGCAGTGAGAAGCAGCAAATTGCTTCAAAACAGACATGTTGCTTTACTAATGGTTGGATTTATGACGCCTAATGGCGCCCGTGCTATATGCAGTCGCTGTTTGAGCGTGTAATATGTTAAAAAGAGAAGAAGGAAAAAAAAAAGAAGTGTGGAAATAATGGAAAATGTGGATTTGCACGACATCGTCTTCATTTAATTTGCCTTTTTGAAAAATGCAGGGTGAATTAAAGGCTCTGATTTCATCATTTGACAAATATTTGATCGGATCACAGCAACACTTTTAACAAATTACTTTTTCTGACGTAGACGAACATGTTAGATAATTGTTTTCGAGAATATTCAGCTGTCAACATGAATAACTTGATATATTTTGCCTCTTTGTTTTTGCACTCCTGACACATGATGAAACGTCTGCTAATTTCTCTATTGGTATTCAAAGTAGACGCAAGCCCCGCAGAAAACATTAAATCCAGAAGTTGTTTTCCCCATATTACCTGTTCTCGCAGTTTCCTGTCACATCCATCAGCTCCGCCGCGGCAGCTGCTGCACAAATTGGCAGAGCAGTGATCAGGAGCGGACGTGCGGTGTTAGGTGCGTGTTTCACAGCCCTCCTACTCGTATATAACAGAGCATATATATATACAGCGGGAAAATAGCCATCCGGCTGCTGTTTGATTCACCTCCCAGCGGCGGACCAGCAGCTGCCGAGCTCACGCTGAGTGGGCTAGAAGTGCAGAGGCCTCTTTTCTGGAGCACTCATTCCCACTGGATGCTTCTGGTTGCATGCACTCCTCGCACAGCAGAAAAGTCTCTACTCCCTTGGAACAAAAGAAGTTGACAAAAGAAAAGAGGAAAAGAGCAGAATCGCATTAAAATGAACAACTTTGCAAGTGAATTAGTGATTCCACAGCCGAGATATGCTACTGATGTCACATCGATGGTCAAAGATGCAGAATAAATCCGTTTAAACCTTGAATAAATTCTTTATTTTGCCAAAGTATACTTCGGGGCCATCTGCAGATCTACATTCTACTGTGGCAGAGTTTGTGCTGTAATAATTAAACTAAATTTAGCCACGCTCTTCCTGTTGAAGCGACAGAAGGAACGAGGGCTAATTTGGCGATTTCAACATGTATCGCCAACACTATGGATATATAAAGAGTTCTGAGATATGTGCTGTCAGTATTGTTGTCAGTGCGCCTCAGTGGCCAACTGTGACGAGCACCCCGGGAGGTCTGCGTAATTAATTTATCCACTCGAACTTTATCAACGAGCTGAGAATACATTGAGAGTGATTAAATGTTATATGCACCATAAAGATGGACACGAAAGTCCCATTGAGTGCGCAGAAATTAGTAAAAGAAAATGGAATTGAATATGAACACTAAAAATGTAATAAAAAATATTTAATTGATTAAAAAAAAACAGTTAAATTTGATATTACAATAAGTGAAAGTCGACAAAAAGTTACATGTATAAACAGTTACAAGTTACATCCCATACACGAAGACGATGCGCCTGCAGCAAGAAACAAAATCACTCGGTTTCATTTGCATTCACATTGTTTACATTTGCTCTGAGCGTGAATAAAAACACTTTTTGGATTTGAGACGACAAATAAACCTTTTCATCGGGGTTCAGTGTGCAGTGTGCATCGAGCTGTGCGATGCTGTTAACAAGCTTCACATTTGCACGGCTTTAAACATCCCGGATGAGCAATTTTCCATTCTGCTGATCGGACGTCATCCCGGAGTCTGGTATCCGGTTCCTGTAATACACACATGAGTCACAGGGAAGGTGCAGTCGTGTGTCGGTGTGTTACTACGGTGCTAAATGTGTGTGTGGCGCCGATTGACGTGTAAAGGTGGGAGAGAAAGCTTCTTCTGGGAACTGTCTGCATAACCAGGATAGATGCAATGAGATTAGAAATGAGATACAAAAACCAAATAAATGATGGTTTATTATATAAAAACAGATATTTTCCATGCATGCATCTTCTTGTATTGATTGTTGCTTCACAAAACCTGAGTCCAGAATTTAATGGGAATGCATCTGTAGTAGAAATGGGGGGAGAAATGCCAGATAGATTGTTATATAATCTCCCAGCTAGCTGTGAGCAAACATGGGTGTCTGGAGATGGCTTAATGCAATCCTCGGAAGATGCTCGCAGGATTGTGCTGTTCTGCTGTAAGCTGGCTGTCCGCTGGGTTTTACTCCCCTGCACAAAGATCATGGGGAGGGGAGGGGAGGATGGTTTCCTGAAAGTTTAAACTGTGAATGTGTTCGTTCCTACTTTACACGGCAGGCTTTACCATCAGAGGTGGAGGTGGTTATAATTACCTGTTCACCTGTGGAGAATCTGGAGCAACAAGGCGGAGCAACCAGCATCAAAAGTTTCACCGGCCGACTGATACGGTGCCGCTGTCATCTTCAATCCCGTGACCTTTTACGCGCCGCGGATCAATAACGGCGAGGTATGGCCTCCTCGGCAAAACAAGCGAAGAGGAAGACGGCTGACAGGAGTAATTGCTGACATTTCTCAGCCCGATTTCTGAAGCTCTCTGTAAAGCCCGTCGCCTCAGAGTCCAGTGGAGACTGGAGCAGGAAAGTCAGAGCACATCTTCATCTCTGTACCCTCAACGCCAGAACAGACGACTTGAGTAATGGTCTGATGATTAAGTAACTGTACTCCGCCATCGTGGACTTAGCTCAGATTTAACTCTTTCAGGTCTTAAAGCAACTAAGCCTGAGATCCATGGCCGCAATGAAAATGGAAATTAGAAAAGTAGCCATACTCCCCTTCATTATTACACCAAAGGAGCTCGCACTTATTAAAACTCTTCTCACGAGCTGTCTCAGAGCAAACCGAGGCGAACCCTTGGCAGAGGAGTCGGGGTTGCCTTGGTGAGGCTCCGTTTGAAGTTGTGAGCTCCTAATTTGTTTTCCGTCCAATGACTGCCAAGCCGAGCCGTCTCAAGATGCCTTTTCAGACTCGGTGGATGAAGCTTCTTCAGCAAAGAGCAGCGGAATATGGAGAGTGACCAAGGTGGAGAAGGACGGAGGCACGTGGATTTAGATTAGGATTGGGAGCGTCAGAGGTGGACAAAGAAATAAAAAAATGAAAGGAAGAGGCCAATATGCGCCGAAAAAAATCTCTTATTGGAATTCCTGACTGAATTCTTCACAGCAGGAGAAAAGAAGGAAATGGAAAATCACTTTATAATCAAAGAAGGTGCTCGTGCTCCTATTGTGTCACCATCCTTTTCAGTCTATTTCCTGCTGTCAGAATCTGAAGAAAGGTTATGTTAACTGCTCAGAGAGCTGCGCTTACATCTCGTACAGGCACCGAAAGAAAAAAGGAGCAAAGATCTCAAAAGAAAATGTTAATAAAACAGGGATTTGAACGCCACATATTAAGTTGTGAGGAACATCAAGAAATCCAGCATCCAACCAAATTTGACCGCTCCACTGAGTTTTTAGATTATTGACAGAGATGCTACAGAAAATTAAAGACAACGATGACATTTCTGAATCGTCTGACTTCAGGTAACACCGCAGACACTTCAACAATTACCACATTATTCATGTTCATCGTGCTTTTTGTCCTAATCTAAGAATCACTGCCACGAAAATTAAACTGTATCGTATCAAATGTTTTCATAACATGTTTTGCTGGGTGTTAGTTTTGCTCTAACTAGTACTTTGCTGCTGAAATGCCACTTGTCGCACTTTAAAATTAACTCCTCTTTTTGGAAATTCAGCCTCAACTGCTGAGCCTCGCAGTTCCCCATTAAAAACAACCACTTGGATTTGATAATCTTGCCCACTTGGTGTCCTCACAAAAAACTCAACCACTAAAAAAAAGTTAAAAAAAAAAAAAAAACACCAACTGTAGGATGATCAAAAGTGCATAATGATCCCTAATTTTTATTGTGTCAGCGCACAAGCATGTCTGATTCATTTAGCCTTGCAGTCACAGACACACAAAAGCCTCGCTCCCCTTTTCATTCAACCCCCAGGTACTTATCCTCACTTAAAAACCCACACCATGTCAGAAAATAACGGTGGAAAGTGCAAAAAAAAAAAATGTTTAAATGATGAATGACTGACAGTGTGAGTGGGAAAAAAAAATTATAGTGTTCGGTGCAGCTTTGCTTCATGGGATGCCAACTGTAAATATATATTAAGCGCAGAAGGTTGCAGTTTGGAGTTGGTTTGGAATGGAAAAGGTTCCAGACCCCGTCAACCAATAGCAGTACACACAGTCCAACATTTGGATAAAATCAAATAGTCAAAGCTTCATAATCTTGGGATGATCTTTACAGTTTTAAGTTTCTACTGTTCACATTATCTCTGCAATAAGTCGGTGATCCCCTCCACATTTTTCTTCCAAGGTTTGGAGCCACTGCTTTAAAATGAGTGAGGTAATGATTGTAGGGCAGCAGCAATGCCCCCTCCACCCCATAATGCATCTCTTGCTCTATTTTCTGTTATGTGATTTGCTTTGATTTTGCGTCAAAAACCGAGCCACTGCATTTATTACTTTGGTTGCCGAAGCATTAATTCTCGTTTTTAGTTCAATGAACACAGAAGTGGCTTGAAGCAAACTGGTTCTGATGAGGGTCAGAGTCTATGGGAGAGAGTGGGAGTGTGAAGCTTGAACCACAAAAATCAATCTTCCTGTAGGAGACTGACAAACGTCGCTGTCTTATATAGAAGACTGGGATAGTCGGTTGATTGGAAAGCTTGTTGTTAGCCCGGGTGTGTGATGATTTTTCTCTCATTTCTCCACCTTCCTGCTCTCTCCGTTTGTGTTTTTCTGGCACTCTGACGCATGCCTCTGTTTGCCTTTCAGGAGACGCAACACAATTTCGCGGACGAACCGCGAGGCTGAAATACCTCAATGGACAGACAGAGCGAACCCGGCTTTCTGGTACGTTCTTGTATAGCATGTACACTCGCTCCAAACAGCAGCATTGGCAGAGCGGTAATATTTTTAGACAGCACCGTTGTCCAGCACACAACAACTCTCTGACAGCAACCCGGCTTCGGTAAACACTTGGCTAATACTGGTACTTGACACCTTTTCTTTCTTCTCCATCATGACATTTTCATTTTGGTCTAATGTGATATTACTGTCAGTGCCTCTAATAATGGACTGAAGAATTAAGTGGTAGCATGACTGTATTTCCATAGCAACAAGTAGTACACTTAGAGACTCTGTCATCTCTTCAAGTATGAAGCCTTTTTTTTTCTGTTCTTTGTCCAACTCAGTGTCCATTTACTTAAATGGCAAATTGTATAAATGGACACATTAAACCACAGGCTTATTGCATGCATCCACGTGCACACGCACGCATGCACGCCGCATGCATGCGCACAAGCTTTGAGCTCAGTAAGAGTCCTCACAGCCAGGAGCACACGAGGAAGAGAGAGCGCGGGCATGAAAGACAGGTTTATTTTAGAAAGCGGAGTCCGAGGACCGAACGGGGTTTAATGCCTAATTTCAATTTCAGCGGTGAGTCGCGGAGCTCGGCAGGGGATCTGGAAACCTGGCAGGCAAAAAAAAAAAAAAAAAGAAAGAAAGAAAAAGTCGGGCCCACAAGAGAAGCGGAGTGGTGTGCTGTCGACAGCGGGTCAAGCCGCCGTTATGTTCGACTCCTAAGCCCTTCTCGCTGAGGGTGAGCAACGGCTGCGGCCGCTTTGAAGCCCGGCCAGAGAAAACAGTCACACAATTAGAGCTGGATTTTTGCAAAAGGTTAAGTGACTAATGGGGTGATGTGATGAGTGTAACGCTAACTGAAAGGAAATGTCAAACTTCTAAGGCAAGCGATACGCTGCAGGATGAAGACATGGAAACCCATGAAGGTCCTGTAATGAATTCACAGCAGATTCAGTCACACATTGTGCGTCTTCCACCTTCTGTAACGTCAACAGTGATTGACTGTGTATAATATATAATAGAAGAGAACCTTTATATTGTCAGTGATTTCACAGGACAGCACAAAGCTGATTGTGGCAACTTTGTCCCAGACAAAAGTCTGTGTTGACTTTGCAGCTTAGGTGGGAAAGCTTCAAATGTATGTGTTCAAATCTTTAAACACAGCGATGTATACTCAGCTAAGCACACTGCTTTACCCTCAACCTCACTAAATACATGCTTCAAAGTCCGTGTTTTCCTAAAAAAAAAAAAAACTCCACATTTTGAGGCAACTGACTTGTGTCGGCGGCGAATCTTTCACTACAAGAATATCACCAGAGTTTCATGTTTGGGTCTGATTAATTTCCAGCCTTTCCAAAGAGGAGGAGTTCCTTCAATATCACCAACCCCGTGTGAACAAAAAAAAAAAAAAAAAATCAATTCTTTTATCTCCTCTGGTAAAAATGCTTCCAGACTCTAAAAAACATTCTTTCATGATCAGACATCTTGTTGCCCCTCTGTCTGCAGCAGGAGTGAGTGAACGTATTGGATATGCTCTGTGAAGTGAGCTGCATCTGGTTTATTCTGATGTGGCTTTGTGTGTGTGTGTGTGTGTGTGTGTGTGTGTGTGTGTGTGTGTGTGCCTGGTAAGAACTGAATCACACTCCCTGGATTCACCCGAAGCTCGCCCACTAGCTGAAAAGGGGCCGAGGCCGACTGCTGCTAATTTTAAAGCCGAACTACATCTACGTCTGTGGAGTTTCGTGTGAATGAACAGTAACCGAGTCCGTTTTAAAAATGTGGAAATGGATTGGCCAGACCCTTGTGCAAACCAGCAGGGTGCCTGAACAAATCAGCCTCTGAAGTGTGGAAATCTACAGTACAAATGAACGGTGTTAATCTAGTGGGCTGAGTGCTGCACACTCGCGGTGAGAACGCACTGTGAAATCTTGTTTGTTACCCTTTGCTCTCTCTCCAACCACCTCTCCCGAACCCGCCTACTCCTCCTGGCTCCCTCACTCGACGGTATCTCCTCCTCTCGTCTTTCCTCCTTTCTCCTCCTCATCCTGCCGTCTTGCTCCCGCTCTCCAGGTCTCACTTCATCTGCCTTGCGTCGCCGCGCTCACACCTCCTCAGGCTCAAGTGCCGAAAGCCTGAAAGGAGACAGGCAGCGCCTCGGCGGGAGGCTGCCGGCTGCGTTGGAAATCTCCACGGTTTTCCTCCCACAAGCCTTCCCCTCCTCGCTCGAACCCTCTCCTCCCCGCCATCATCCACAATTTAACAAACACGCCGAAGCGGTAATTCTCCAACGTTAATCCACATGTAACATTCATGGGACCCCCCGCCTGGAACAGAGGAGACGGCGAGTGCTTCCACGCAACTTAGCAGCATCCGATGCTCTTCCGTTTAGAACGACTCCTGCAATTACAAAGTGTGCATGTGTGCTGGACGGCTCTCTTTAATGTGTAGTGATTAATTTTTCATCACCTCTGCTCCGATATGCAAAGCTTATAGAAATATCTTTTAAGGGTTGATTACTTTTGTTTTATGAGCTGTGAGGCACATGGCAGGATGGCGTATTAAGCTTTGTGTTGTTCCATTGCTGTGTCTTTGAAATGCAGTCGCTGAACATGCTTGATCTTTGCCAACGCTCCGTCCAACTGGGTCGCGAAATCCTGCTCGAGTGACTGTCTTGCCTTCATGATACTCAGCGCAAGGACACTTCATCTAACTGGCTTTGCAAGATCTTTGCTTTTCTCAGTCCTCATTTGCTTTTTCCGATTGTTTGGTTGCATTAGATCCACGGTATCGAGCTGTCCTGCCAAAAGTGCGTGCTGCAGCCGAGCAGAAGAAGTTAGGGCTATTCTCAACTCACCACCACCACAGCCAGAAGTCTTCAGAGCTTTGCAGCTTTGTTTTGACAATCTGCTTCTTGCTCTCTGTCTCTGTCCTCTCCTTGTCTCCCTTCATGTCGTCTAACCGTAACTGGAATGGCAGAAACTCTGTAGGTTTCGTCGAGATTTTTCCTTCCTCATGTGGAATTGTTGGCTTTGTTGTATTCGATGCTATAGAATTAAACTTGAGGTTACTGTTTTCAGCCTCTTACCAGTCCTTCCTCGCGGATCTTCTCGACTCTCTCACCTGAATGCTTTTCAGATATGAGATACAAGAGATTCTCACGAGCGCCAGAATGGATCATAGGTGTGATCTGCTTCATTTAAACAGCCACACACTGCATCGTTCCTTCTCTGGAGTTTGACACAAAGACAAGGCCAAAGATGCTTATTGTTGTTGTGGTAGCAGCCAAACAACCACTCGGGGTCGGTTCTCGCATTTGCTCAATTGCAAAGAATCTATGGCAGGCCAAGGCTGAGTGGAAGCATGAATGTGGCAGCGTGCATTAGCAGCGTGCGCTCCAGCAAGCCTTTGAGACTGACCTGTCGTAGAAAGAGAGAAGACGCAACCGTTACAACTCTTTGGGAAAGGATGTTATCCTTTTTTTTTGGTGTATGTCTTTGCAAATTTGAAATGATCTGTATTGTAATCTGCAATGCAGTTTGAGTCATTTCATACTCTCTTTAATGCTTTAATATCATGTCAAACAATTTGCTTCGCCTCTTTTCAACCCAGAGGTGATTTTCTCGGCAGGAAAATCTTCAAGTTCAATCTGGCGTCATGTCAATCCGGCGTTTTGTTTACCCAGCGCAGCCCCGCTCGAACCGTTTAATGCCTCTGTGGACACACAGCAGATCCCATCAAAGCCACACAGCTGATAGTCAGACATCTGTCGGCGAAGAAACACAGTCACACTCTTCGGGGCGCCACGCTCGGTGACATTTCTCGAGAAGGAAACAGGTCGTTTCCACGACTGAAGTCAACAGAAATCCTATATTCGTGTGCATAAATGGAAAAACCTGCAAGTGATTTTTGTAGTTTTTATTTGGCAAAATGCAAATCAGTCAGATTTTTATGTTGCCTCGCTCCATTTCCGTGGTGGATGTTCTGAAATTGACGGGCCCTGACCGGCTCACAGTGCTGCACCTCGTCTCTCTAAATCCCCCAAAATCTTCAGCTTTATTATATATCAGAGGATTAGAAGGCAATAAATGGCTCCGAATACACATAATATCAGGTAAGCAGTATCAGCTGGCAGTGTGACTTTAATGTTGACGGTAAAACCCAGGAGTGGGATTTTACTGATAGCCGTTGCAGGCAATTGTTTTTAACCTGATAACATGAGTGTTCATCGCAGCGGACTGTTTCCACCGCCACAAAACCCGAACATCACCCGGCTCTTTCAAGGTCAGTCGTTCTGTCAGTTCACTGTCTGAGCTGCACTCTGATGTGCTTTGATTTTTATGCCGTGTTAGTGATCCCCGTCGCCTTCCTCTGCTGTTATCCAACTTGTTGCGTTAATCTGAGTTATTTGCATTTAAAAAAATATATATATAGGAGATAAGTATTTTTTCATTTTTAACTTTGAGAAATAAAGTCAAAATACAAAATGCTTTAAATTCCTTGGAAATAATGAGGTGATGACTCTAACTTTGACCAGAGAGGGCAGGGATTCATGGATTGTTGCAGCGACTGCAAAATGAACTGACCATTATCACCGAATGGTGAGCTACAGTCTGTATTTCACCCATAGGTGCTGAGTGTTTTAGCTTGCAGGTGTTGATATGCAGACTGCATTCATCTGTGGCGTTCAAGCCTCCACTTCCCGTATTATATACCTGATGTTTTTATTCCATATTTATTCTTAATTTAAGACGGGTCTCCTGGGTAAAAAGGTTTCACTCTTGACTCCTCTTTATTGTCCGGCGTCTCCACGTCGCATATGCCATAATTATTACGACCCGCGGAGCGTTTCGTTAAATTAGCAGGGCCGTGGGGTCTCGGCACCGGGCGTCTATAAAGTTAATGATAAACCGGCGAGGGCGATTCAGTTGCCTCGAAAACATTCAGATCCTCATATTACATTTTCCTCAACAGCAGAATGATAATGAAAGCCGGGGTTTGTACTCCCTAATGCGCTACCTGAAACAACCTGGAACTTTGACATTTCAGTGTTTTACTTTGTGTTTCGATACGTACAGGCAGCGCCGCCGCTCCCATATATGCAGCTTCAGCGGGGTCAATGCTGAATCCAGCATTGAGATATCAGCAGCACTCCATGGCAACAGGTGGAGAGAAGCTTGAGTGGATTCATGAGTGTTTTTGGTGGAGGAGTGTGGCAGCAGGTGTGCAGGCGTCCTGTGTTTCCTTCGGTCCCGTCGGCGTCTTACCGGTTAAGCTTACACAACTGGACCAGCTGCTGCCCGGTGATCTCCACTAACAGAAACAGAAAACCTCACTGTGCTCTGGTTCGGTCTCGCTGGAGGAGCTGCTGGAACAACATGAAAAACACATTAGTCCTCTCTAATTAGCCAGACATGACGGTATTCAAATGTGGGGCTTTTTATGCTTGAAAAGCAAATCAATTCAGTCTATAAAGCTCCCATTCTATTTCATTTACAAAACAGCATACATCATTACTGGAGACATTAAAGTACACTTTTGAATTAGTGTTCTTTTGTCAAAGCTAAGTAAGCCCTTTTCTTAAAAAAAATACTGCATGCATGGTTGGCTTCCAACTTAAGCAGCCGAGTTAATTTGCTGGTGTACCAGGCGTAAAGTCATGCGCTCGGGTCCCTGTTCTGCTCCGGCTTACAGCTACCTGTTCAGCAGTGACTTGAATTGTTCTGGTAATCCATTTTATGTTTTGCTTTTTTGCATATTGTGCACACACATCCATAATTTTAGCCTCTGGTATCTGGGTGGGATGGCTCAAGGTTTGTAAATCACAGCGAGTAAATGGTTGCTAATAGGAAAAAAAAAAAAAGACAGTGATTGATAACGGCTCCTGAGTGAGGCAGGTTTGTGGGTCGTGCTGTGATGCACCGGCTCCAAATCTGATCACACGAGATTAATTTCCAAATAATGTCACCGGTGCAACTTGGCAGCAGCTTCCAACAATCCATCCACTTTGATTACTCGCTTTATGAAGACTCGCATAGCTGATCCGATCACAGGGAGAAAAAAGGCAGCGTTGACCTAACAAGCATGTGCCAAGCTCAAAAAAAGACATTCTGCTCCAAAAAAGTATGATTCTGAGTGGCTTTAGTTAGGAAACAGCAACCCGAGATGCATCAATAAACACAGTAAAGGCAAGGTTTCTGTTCTCTCCTGGGTTTAATCCAGCACTGACAAGTAAGGATTTGAATAAATAAATGATAACATTAGCAACACCTATTTCTGCAAATATGCAGCCGTGTTGCTTTCTGGAACGCGTTGCATAAATGAGAAACATAATTTTCAGCGTCCGTCTCAGCGAGCCACTGCTGGAGGGCATTCCTCCACGCACAAAGCAATGACTGAGGTGAAACAAATTAAAAAATATATATTACTTGAGTGGTGTGAAAACTGAAGTAAATTACAGGCCGGCTTCTTCGGCATTTTTAATGAACCTTCCTGCAAACCTCTGAATTGTTACTTACATTTCAGATTTGGCCAGAGGTTAAAAAAAAAAAGAAAAAAAAAAAGCTGTTTACTCTGCAGTCTAGGAATTTGCTGCCATTTCTGTATGTTTTACTTCACATGCTGCTTTAATGGAAATGACTGTGCCCTTCAAATAGAACACCTATAATTTAAATTATATTCTTAGGGAAGGATTGCAATGTATTGTAACTCAAGGCAATTTAAGAGGGATGGCTTAATGGTGCCCTCTAGTGGATAAAGTAGATATGACAGATACATTGTAGGCAGAAACAGAACATAGAGAGGATTTTTATTTATTTATTTATTTATTTTTAACAGTGACTGATCATTTGTTGTAAAAATTTATAAGATAAAAATTCTATATATATATATCTGTATCAACAAAGGTCCTTTATATCAATAATCAATAATAACCTCCAAATGTTCATATGTTTTAAAGAGATAGTCTTTCTAGGACTGATGCAGTTTAACAACTTCTCTGATGTTATTAAAAAAAAACATTTTAAAGTAATTTGTTAGGAATTACATCAGTCCTTTGTACATTGTGATATTTGCATTGATAATCATGCATTTTTCTTAGTTTACATCTAAATGAAATGATTTGGTTCACATTAATTTGGCTTTGTTTGATAAATGCGTCACTGTGAAGTTTTTGTATTGGTGTATGTGCGTGTGTATGGATTAATGGATGTGGTCCCTGAACTAAAATGTGAAATTCAATAAGACTCCAGTTTAAGGAAAACACACTCAGCGCTGTGATTTGGTGAACAATGCAGGATTCAGACAAGCAGAAAATCTGAAAAATAACATATGCCTCTGTTGTTCAGGAACTCTTTGCCAGTTCTTAAAGTGGCTTCAAGGTGAATGGTCTATTGTATATTTTTGAATGGTGAGTCTGTTGGAAGGCCAGGGGGCTACAGAGTTGACCACGTCGTCCGCTGGTTTGTAGCAGCAACGGCACCTTTAAAAACATCAAGACACAAGGTTAACATCAGCCGCGTTACAAAGGATGGTGACATTTCTACAGTGTTCCCGCTGCTGTTGTCCTCTGGAAGATGTCTTCAGATTTTAGCAGGAAACCTTCTTTTATCAACTTCCACTTGTTTTTAAAGCGCCTGATTATTAATTAAGATAGTCTGACGTACGCCCACAGACTACCACTCAACACATCCTCACAATGAGCCACGTAGTTTTCACTTCTCAAGTGAACTTTCCTTTTCTTTTTCCCACGACAGTGACAGGATGTTTTTCTCCGCCCTTCCTTGGCAGAGGCTTTGTGTTGCCAATGCTCGCACTTGGAAAAGGATAAATGCTGTGTGTGTGTGTGTGTGTGTGTGTGTGTGTGTGTGTTTCTACGATTGTTGGATTCGCTTTGCCGTTCATTTCTGAAGCGTTCGCAGTTTGGGCAGGCTGGACGGAAACCCCGCGTTGCCTGGTCGCTCGTGGGAAAACCGAAGCAGCCGACCGTCTAACGCGGCTCAGATCGGATCAACACAGCGCGAACCCCCGACCCTCCGGCTGCTCCGAGCTGAACCAGTTGGCACCGTTGATGGAAAACAGGGATTTTTACAGATTCTTACTAAACCTTTGATCAGGATAACAGTCTAGATTGGGATGATTGACCGAGATGAAACTGGGCCACCTGGTTGTCAAGTAAAATAAACTCTTTTGTCATAAATCAGCTGCAGTCCAAGCCGCTGCGTGGACAGGCCGGGGAAGACATTGTACATACTGAGCCTGATTGATAGGATCCTGTATTTAACATGCTCAGTTCATGATCACGCTAATTGACTGCTCTTTCAGTTTGTGTTTGTTTTTCTGGTGATCAATTGATAATAAAACCACGAGCGACAACTCACGAGCAGGAGTATTTAAATGAGCTTTAGGCTCTTTTTTGCTTGGGAACAATCTGCAGAATTTTTTTTTTTTTTCATGTTTGTTTACTAGAAAATAGTGATTAAAAAAAAACAGATTTCATTCGAATTTTCATCAATTCATTGAGACTCAAAAAAAAAAGCTTCTCTTCACTTTCAGGCTGCAGAACGCAAACCCGGTGGAAATATACATGAAATAATTACACATAATTACAGCACACCTCTTCTCCTGTCTGCCTCTTTCACACACACACACACACACATGCACACACACACAATGGCAGCTTGCCAGGTGACACATTGTCACAGTATGGGGGTTTTGTAGCGCTGAAGGCGATGCAGCACGGCAGGAAGCAGAGTGTCGTTTCAGAGCGGGAGCGGCGAGGCTGATTCCAGATCCGTGTCTCGGTGAAAACGCCCGCTGTAATGAAACCCTACCTGTGCTCCGCCACGGGCCAATATAGAGATGCACTGATAGCGCATGCAGCGCTGGGCCCCGGGATATCTTTAGCGCGGGAGGAGATAAGGTTTGGGAGATTGAACTGTACTTTATCAGTTTAACCTCCAACTAATTCAAAAAAAAAAAAAAAAAAAGCCTATGAGAGAATTTCCCATTAGCGTGTGAATGAATCGGCAGGATGGAACTGCTTGAACTGCCAAATGGAAAGCAGGAGTAACAGTAGCGTACGCACGTACATATGCACGCACACACACACTCACACACACACACACACACACACACACGGCTGTTAATTACATATCCTGAGTGTGTCGTGGCTAACCGCTCTGTCTTTATCGCTACAGAGTCACTTAGGCTTAGGCCAGCGGGTTCGCCGGGTGTTTTAGCTAACACAGCAGCTCGGTGGCCTCAGCAATGATAGAGGACACACACACACACACACACACGCACACACACACACAAGGGTTGAAACATTTGTATTGCAGTTTTGCGCAGGAAATGCAGCATTTTTCCTGTTTCCTTCTGAACCACTTCAGGGGAAAAAACAGCCACCGCAGCACCGAGCGGATGAGAGCAAGTTTTTTTTTTTTTTTTCCTTTTTTCCGTGGATGCTGTGAATATCGAGACCACATCCAGAGAAAAGGCCCCAAAAAGACTTCATCTCTCACTGAAACTCTCAGCCTGTGGTGGTTGTTTATCTCTATAAATGATGGAAAAGATGTTCTCAACAGCAGCTTTACACATCATGTGTGTGTGAATCAGTAAGCTGTGAAAGTATACTTTTTCAAAAGATCTACGTTTTTAGTCTTGTGCCTCCTCTATTTAGGTTTTTAGCATTTTTTAATCATTCATTCATGTTGCAGCCAGGAAGCAATTTCAAAATAGGCTCTTCAGGAGCTTTCATATTCACGTACATTTAAAAGTGCATACTTGAACCTTTAGCCTCTATTTACAGCTAATTAATTTCCTCATGAAGTCTCTGCTGCACATTTGCTTTTTGCTTTTCTAATTTCCTCAATATATTAAAAAAAAAAAAAACATCTATGACTTCAAGGTTTCAGCACTGTAGCGATTTCTGCTTGTTTTTTTTTTTATTTAGTGTTTTTACTTTTTACGCTTCTCATGTATGTTTTTGTTTTGTTTTGGGTTTTTTTTATTTCTGTTTTATAATTCTTTGGAAGTTTTACCTCACCGAATGAATTTTCTCATCGGCTGGCTTCCCGCGCCTGGCCGCTCGTCAACGCCGAGGAGCCTCTAATGATATCAGGCCCACCGCAAATGAGACACGATGTTCGGTTTGGTCACGGTTAATGTGTAAAAACCTGTCAGTTCCCGTCACTGTCAGCCTGCTGTGGGAGATACATTTATAGCCTGCAAAAAGGCGCATTAGCCAGGAAAACAGACGGCCGGGCGTGACGCGGCGCGCTTCGCCGTGTTGCGTTCCAACTAATTCTCCAGCACCTTTCAGAGGTATTCGAGGTGTGACTCATTCAAAAACATTATTTATTTATTTATTTTTTTAAGAAAGCTGGATCCCAGCTGCTGAGAATGCAGCTGTATCAGCACTATGGCAGACAAATAATCCGCGCTTGGTGGGAGAGAGGAGAGATCTGTTTGTCAAGACTTGCGAGTGAACATCAGACTGAGTCATCTCCTTCATGGCGCTCGAGCGGCGTGCCTTCTCTCGGCGGCAATTTAGATTCTATTAAAAAATAAAGAGGCTCGCGTGCGACGTGTGGGCACGGCGACTGCAGGTCGCGTTGAGAATCCGGGGCGAACCGTTAGAACTCAGTCTGATCGCTCCATTCAAATCACGAGAGCGCCACTTTTCCTTCAGTTTTACTTAAAATAACACAAAAACGTGCTGAAAATGTTCATATTTAACACACTTTCTACAAAATGTGTTTTCTGAGGATCCGTTTACAGAAATGCATTTCTGCCATTTCGGACATCATCTTAAAAACGTTGCCGTGTAAACATGAAACTTTTCTGAAACATAAACGGTGTGTTTTCATTTGGAGCCGTTGTGTAAACTGTTAAACTCACTGCTGCCCTCTGCTGTTCAGTTCCGGTTCTCAGCTTTACGACCTCCAACCTTCCTGAATTGACTCTCTAAGATTATAAACTACAGATACTCTCTCAGCCTCAACCCTCCTGCTGGCCTATTTTGACCCCGCGGGCCGGACGTTAGATTCCCACATACACCGGAGCAAGGCAGGCTGTTGTCGCTCCGCAACATGAGAATCCTTCGGGGCGAGGAGGTGGTCTGGAGATGGATTAAGACTGACACGTCTATAAAGCGTGGTCCTGGTCAGCATGACGCCACCGGCGGTGATGTGTAGTCGATCTGATGGCGGCGCCGTCCAGCCGAAGTTCACTGCAAAGTCACCAGTAAGCAGTTGTTGTTTAGTTGAGGAGTTGAGCGCAAGATTAAAAAAAAAAAAAAAAATGTCTCCAGAGTTCACGGTGCAAAAAGGTCTGCACTTCATTCAAGTCAGCAGATTATTAGATTTCAAAGCATGATTGAAAATTTGGAGGATGAATCGGCTCTTTGTTTCCTAGAGTTCAAATAAAGTGCATTCTTTAAATAGCTTCCAAATGAAATCTCTGAGGAGAAAACCAACCCTCATCTGCAGGAGCGGGGAGGAAACCGTCTCCTCCGCAAATCGCAAAAACATGTAACCTTTCAGAATAAGAGGCGACGTTAAAGTGTGGCGGACCTTGTTATTTTAGGTCCACCACCAGTTGTGATGACGCTCGCTGGCAGTCGTAGACCGGCTCAACAGATGGATGTATTTTTATAACTCGGACTGCAGATAGAAGACATCCTGTTTTTCACACAAACACTCGAGCTCTGGCGAACTGATCGGACTGAACACCGAAGATGAGGCTCCGTTTTTATGTGGACGCGCCTTCTGAGGAATAAGAGAAACTCTCTTCACATCAAACCAGATTCTCAGCCATCATATGCTGAAGTTTTATGGAAAAACTGCATTTCAGAGACTATAAGTAGCATTTTTTTTTGAGGGAGTTTCATCTTCCTACACACTAGAAATCAAAGCTCTAAGATACAAACCGGACCAAAAACCACGAAATTTCAAGATAGAAATCAGGGTAAAATTGTTTCATCATTCCGTATTTCTGCATGAAAACATTTCAGCTTGTAGAAAAAGGCTGAAGTTACTGAAGATTCTTAGTTTTAGTGAAAAAGCAGCTGATTGAGCATCTGGAGAAATATGTCTCTTCTTCTTCTTTTCATGGCCATTTTGTAGTTTATCATTTAACTCATTTTCATTTGTTGGCTGCAATATTCTACCAGGTACAGTACATTCCAGGTTCAAACTGGAGCATAGTTTAATTCAGCGAACATTTTTCATCAAAGGTGATGACAGAGATATTTAGGATCTGAGTATTGACTAGGGATGGGAATCGAGAGCCGGTTCTTTTGCAGAACCGGTTCCCAGTGACTCGATTCCAAGGAATTGTTTGTCTGTCTCCTTGACGATTCCGCTTATCGGTTCCGCTGTGTGCGTGATGACGTACACGCGCAGAGCGTAACGCTGGGCTCACGCCGGAATCCGGCGCCGCTACAGAACCCGTCCAATGGTCCGGAAACTTTCAGCAAGGATCCTATTTTTGTGGGCGCCAGAGCCCTACAACGTCTACCTGATCACAAGCAAGTCAGGTACCGAAGGAAAGTACATACGTGTTCCAAAATGAGTTTTCAAAATAAAATCTGTCATGTCTTTGCTTTAACATTATTTTTTTCTTAATTCCTCTGGTAAAATATACAACAAACAATGCGATCTAATCATTATACGAATGAGAAGAATGAACGATGTTGTACTTAGTCACTGCAGGAAAGTCAAACGACACCAAAATTGCACAAAACTGCTCGATGAGCAGAGCGGCTCTGTGTTGCCAGATTGGGTGGCTTTCTGCACAATCAAGGTTCTTTTGAAAACGTCAGGTGGGTTGCTGAAATGGTTGTGTTTGTGACGTGTTTTTTTTTTTTTTTTTTTTTTTTTTTACAAATCCGGTTTTAACATGCATTTTCCACAGAGATGGAGATTTGGCTGCTTTCTATTGTTGGACAGTTTTAAAGGGGCTGTATCATGCAAAAATTGACTTTTTTGCATGTTTTAACCTTGTTATACAGTTATACAAGAGCAAGAGTCTGCGCTTGGTGAGTTTCTAACAGGAAAAGACGTTTTCGCGTGTCTTCGCGTTTAGAGAAGCTGAAGCTAAAGAGCTAAAGCTAACCCTGAGAGAAGCTACCACATTTCGATGACGTATTTGTTTTGAAGCGCTGATTGGCTGAAGTACGCTGTCAGTCCAAGTCCACAGGGGGAGAGGTGGGATTTTCGTTGAAACAGAGCATTTTCTCTTCCGGGTTTTAGAATTAGCCCCAGAAAATCTTTAATTTCACACAAAATGACTTTTCCTTAGCGCCAAAAATAAACTATTACCATGTTAATGCCTATACTAGGGTTTGGACTAGCTAAAAAAGCATGATATAGCCCCTTTAACATTATGTTTGGGACAGATCTGGCAACCTCCTTCAGCAGACAGCAGACACCGGCAGTATGAATGACAGTGCTGTGGTAATTCTGTACCAGAGCCGCACTGGACACGTCGGGGGCATCCAGTGTGAGCCTTGTGTAATTTGGTTTTGAGCTTTCCAACATGGCGTCTAGGAAGAAGCACTCCAGAGTTTGGCTATATTTCACATGAGAAGATGAAACTGGGCCTACTTCCAACTCTCAATTCTCAATTTCAACTTTAAAACAGTGGCAAGGCTATAGTAAGAATTGTTTAGCGAAAAATGTTGAATTTTTTTTTTTCTGATATTTGACTTTAAAAAAGGGGTAAGGATATAGTTAGACTTTTTTTTGTGAAAAATGGTAACTTTTTTTTATATTTACTTTAAAACAGTGGTAAGGCTACAGTAAAACCATTTTTTTGTGAAAATTGAGCAAAGTTTTCTTTACTTAAAGGTGCATTAAGGAGTTTGCACGTTTCATGAGAAACAACGGCCCCTGCAGGCCTTGGACGTAACTGCAGCTTAGTGAAACACTCGAGCCTGTGACTTGAAGAGAGGAACTCCTTCTTCACTCCTTAGTAGCGCTCGAGTAAAATTTAAGTTTCTTTTGCCTGGTGGGGTCTTTGCTGGAGTTGTGGCAGTGCCAGAAGCCAGTCTTTTCTTACTTTCTGGAAGATCCATCTTCATACTGCTCAGTTGTTGCTGCTAAACATCTGGCGGAGTAATGGCGGACAAAACGAAACTTAAGGAAATCAGGTCAGTGGAAGCGGGCACTACGTGACATCATCTCAAATTCTCCCCAAAAAAATTCTGGTGCCTGACCGGCACTGCAACTTTCAAGAGACAATTTAACGCTGTTACAGGTACTTGCAATGAATATGTCAGGGCACATTCTACACATCATTGAATATTTGTAACATATTTATGGTGGAAAATAAGTATTTTTAAATTTGAAAAACTCCTTAATGCAACTTTAATTTTGACTTTAAAAAAGTGGTAAGGCTATAGTAAGAGCATTTCTATGAAAATTGGCACAAAAAAAATATCTTGATTTTGACTTTAAAAAAGTGGTGAGGCTATATGGTAAGACCATTTTTATGAAAATTGGCAAAAAATGAAAAATAAAATAAATTCTTGATTTTGACTTTAAAAAAGTGGTAAGACCATTTTTATGAAAATTGGCAAAAAAAAAAAAAAAATCTTGATATTGACTTTAAAAAAGTGGTAAGGCTATATTAAGGCCATTTTTATGAGAATTGGCAAAAAAAAAAATCTTGATTTTGACTTTAAAAAAGTGGTAAGGCCATTTTTATGAAAACTGGCAGAAAAAAAAAAATCTTGATTTTGACTTTAAAAAAGTGGTAAGGCAATTTTTATGAAAATTGGCAAACTATTTTTTTTTTAATTTCAACTCCAAAAGTGTGCTTGCGGACCGTCCAAGAGCATAATTTTAAAGAAGAGGGTGGGAGTTGAACCATTGCTCTCACTAACCAGAGGCCACTGCTTTACCAAGTGAGCCACAGGCACAGTATCATTTAATAGTGAAAGTGTGACAAGACCACCAATCAGTGAAACTTGGAAAAGACAAAAAAAGACCGTTTCTGCTGAATATCGATTGAAAAAGACAGGTCAAACTGCCGTAAGATATTTTTCTGTGAAAATTCGTAAAATACATGTTTTCTTAACTTTGACTTCAAAGAAGATGTAAGACCATTTTTGGCTAAAAAAAAAAACCCCAAAACATGTTTTTCTTGATTTTGACTTTAAAAAAAGTGGTAAGGCCATTTTTATGAAAATTGTCAAAAAAAAAAAAATCTTGATTTTGACTTTTAAAAAAAAGAGCATAAATTTAAAGAAGAGGGTGGGAGTAAGACCATTTTTATGAAAATTGGCAAAAAAAAAAAATCTTGATTTTGACTTTAAAAAAGTGGTAAGGCAATTTTTATGAAAATTGGCAAACTATTTTTTTTTTAATTTCAACTCCAAAAGTGTGCTTGGGGACCGTCAAAGAGCATAAATTTAAAGAAGAGGGTGGGAGTTGAACCATTGCTCTCACTAACCAGAGGCCACTGCTTTACCATGTGAGCCACAGGCACAGTACCATTTTATAGTAAAAGTGTGACAAGACCACCAATCAGTGAAACTTGGAAAAGGCAAAAAAAGACCGTTTCTGCTGAATATCGATTGAAAAAGACAGGTCAAACTGCCGTAAGATATTTTTCTGTGAAAATTGGTAAAATACATGTTTTCTTAACTTTGACTTCAAAGAAGATGTAAGACCATTTTTGGCTAAAAAAAAAACCCAAAAAACATGTTTTTCTTGATTTTGACTTTAAAAAAAGTGGTAAGACCATTTTTATGAAAATTGGCAAAAAAAAATTTTTTTCTTGATTTTGACTTTAAAAAAGTGGTAAGTCTATAGTAAGGCCATTTTTATGAAAATTGGCAAAAAAAAATCTTGATGTTGACTTTAAAGAAGTGGTAAGGCTATAGTAAGACCATTTTTATGAAAAAATTTGCAAAAAAAAAAAATCTTGATTTTGACTTTAAAAAAGTGGTAAGGCCATTTTTATGAAAACTGGCAGAAAAAAAAAAATCTTGATTTTGACTTTAAAAAAGTGGTAAGGCAATTTTTATGAAAATTGGCAAACTATTTTTTTTTTAATTTCAACTCCAAAAGTGTGCTTGCGGACCGTCCAAGAGCATAATTTTAAAGAAGAGGGTGGGAGTTGAACCATTGCTCTCACTAACCAGAGGCCACTGCTTTACCAAGTGAGCCACAGGCACAGTATCATTTAATAGTGAAAGTGTGACAAGACCACCAATCAGTGAAACTTGGAAAAGACAAAAAAAGACCGTTTCTGCTGAATATCGATTGAAAAAGACAGGTCAAACTGCCGTAAGATATTTTTCTGTGAAAATTCGTAAAATACATGTTTTCTTAACTTTGACTTCAAAGAAGATGTAAGACCATTTTTGGCTAAAAAAAAAAACCCCAAAACATGTTTTTCTTGATTTTGACTTTAAAAAAAGTGGTAAGGCCATTTTTATGAAAATTGTCAAAAAAAAAAAAATCTTGATTTTGACTTTTAAAAAAAAGAGCATAAATTTAAAGAAGAGGGTGGGAGTAAGACCATTTTTATGAAAATTGGCAAAAAAAAAAAAATCTTGATTTTGACTTTAAAAAAGTGGTAAGGCAATTTTTATGAAAATTGGCAAACTATTTTTTTTTTAATTTCAACTCCAAAAGTGTGCTTGGGGACCGTCAAAGAGCATAAATTTAAAGAAGAGGGTGGGAGTTGAACCATTGCTCTCACTAACCAGAGGCCACTGCTTTACCATGTGAGCCACAGGCACAGTACCATTTTATAGTAAAAGTGTGACAAGACCACCAATCAGTGAAACTTGGAAAAGGCAAAAAAAGACCGTTTCTGCTGAATATCGATTGAAAAAGACAGGTCAAACTGCCGTAAGATATTTTTCTGTGAAAATTGGTAAAATACATGTTTTCTTAACTTTGACTTCAAAGAAGATGTAAGACCATTTTTGGCTAAAAAAAAAACCCAAAAAACATGTTTTTCTTGATTTTGACTTTAAAAAAAGTGGTAAGACCATTTTTATGAAAATTGGCAAAAAAAAATTTTTTTCTTGATTTTGACTTTAAAAAAGTGGTAAGTCTATAGTAAGGCCATTTTTATGAAAATTGGCAAAAAAAAATCTTGATGTTGACTTTAAAGAAGTGGTAAGGCTATAGTAAGACCATTTTTATGAAAAAATTTGCAAAAAAAAAAAATCTTGATTTTGACTTTAAAAAAGTGGTAAGGCCATTTTTATAAAAATTGTCAAAAAAAAAAAAATATTGATTTTGACTTTAAAAAAGTGGTAAGGCTATAGTAAGAACATTTTTACGAAAATTGGCAAAGAAAAAATTTTTTTCTTGATTTTGACTTTAAAAAAGTGGTAAGGCTATATTAAGGCCATTTTTATGAAAATTGGCAAAAAAAAAAAAATCTTGATTTTGACTTTAAAAAAGTGGTAAGGCCATTTTTATGAAAACTGGCAGAAAAAAAAAATCTTGATTTTGACTTTAAAAAAGTGGTAAGGCTATAGTAAGGCAATTTTTATGAAAATTGGCAAACTATTTTTTTTTTAATTTCAACTCCAAAAGTGTGCTTGGGGACCGTCCAAGAGCATAAATTTAAAGAAGAGGGTGGGAGTTGAACCATTGCTCTCACTAACCAGAGGCCACTGCTTTACCATGTGAGCCACAGGCACAGTACCATTTTATAGTAAAAGTGTGACAAGACCACCAATCAGTGAAACTTGGAAAAGACAAAAAAAGACCGTTTCTGCTGAATATCGATTGAAAAAGACAGGTCAAACTGCCGTAAGATATTTTTCTGTGAAAATTGGTAAAATACATGTTTTCTTAACTTTGACTTCAAAGAAGATGTAAGACCATTTTTGGCTAAAAAAAACCCCCAAAAAACATGTTTTTCTTGATTTTGACTTTAAAAAAAGTGGTAAGACCATTTTTATGAAAATTGGCAAAAAAAAAATGTTTTTCTTGATTTTGACTTTAAAAAAGTGGTAAGGCTATAGTAAGGCCATTTTTATGAAAATTGTCAAAAAAAAAAAAATCTTGATTTTGACTTTAAAAAAGTGGTAAGGCAATTTTTATGAAAATTGGCAAAAAAAAAAAATCTTGATTTTGACTTTAAAAAAGTGGTAAGGCTATAGTAAGAACATTTTTACAAAAATTGGCAAAAAAAAAAAAATCTTGATTTTGACTTTAAAAAAGTGGTAAGGCCATTTTTATGAAAACTGGCAGAAAAAAAAAATCTTGATTTTGACTTTAAAAAAGTGGTAAGGCAATTTTTATGAAAATTGGCAAACTATTTTTTTTTTAATTTCAACTCCAAAAGTGTGCTTGGGGACCGTCCAAGAGCATAATTTTAAAGAAGAGGGTGGGAGTTGAACCATTGCTCTCACTAACCAGAGGCCACTGCTTTACCATGTGAGCCACAGGCACAGTACCATTTTATAGTAAAAGTGTGACAAGACCACCAATCAGTGAAACTTGGAAAAGGCAAAAAAAGACCGTTTCTGCTGAATATCGATTGAAAAAGACAGGTCAAACTGCCGTAAGATATTTTTCTGTGAAATTTGGTAAAATACATGTTTTCTTAACTTTGACTTCAAAGAAGATGTAAGACCATTTTTGGCTAAAAAAAAACCCCAAAAAACATGTTTTTCTTGATTTTGACTTTAAAAAAAGTAATAAGACCATTTTTATGAAAATTGTCAAAAAAAAAAAAATCTTGATTTTTATTTTTTAAAAAAAGAGCATAAATTTAAAGAAGAGGGTGGGAGTAAGACCATTTTTATGAAAATTGGCAAAAAAAAAATCTTGATTTTGACTTTAAAAAAGTGGTAAGGGTATAGTAAGGCCATTTTTATGAAAATTGTCAAAAAAAAAAAAATCTTGATTTTGACTTTAAAAAAGTGGTAAGGCAATTTTTATGAAAATTGGCAAAAAAAAAAAATCTTGATTTTGACTTTAAAAAAGTGGTAAGGCTATAGTAAGAACATTTTTACGAAAATTGGCAAAAAAAAAAAAATCTTGATTTTGACTTTAAAAAAGTGGTAAGGCCTTTTTTATGAAAACTGGCAGAAAAAAAAAATCTTGATTTTGACTTTAAAAAAGTGGTAAGGCAATTTTTATGAAAATTGGCAAACTATTTTTTTTTTTATTTCAACTCCAAAAGTGTGCTTGGGGACCGTCCAAGAGCATAAATTTAAAGAAGAGGGTGGGAGTTGAACCATTGCTCTCACTAACCAGAGGCCACTGCTTTACCATGTGAGCCACAGGCACAGTACCATTTTATAGTAAAAGTGTGACAAGACCACCAATCAGTGAAACTTGGAAAAGGCAAAAAAAGACCGTTTCTGCTGAATATCGATTGAAAAAGACAGGTCAAACTGCCGTAAGATATTTTTCTGTGAAAATTGGTAAAATACATGTTTTCTTAACTTTGACTTCAAAGAAGATGTAAGACCATTTTTGGCTAAAAAAACCCCCCAAAAAACATGTTTTTCTTGATTTTGACTTTAAAAAAAGTGGTAAGACCATTTTTATGAAAATTGGCAAAAAAAGAAATGTTTTTCTTGATTTTGACTTTAAAAAAGTGGTAAGGCTATAGTAAGGCCATTTTTATGAAAATTGGCAAAAAAAAATCTTGATGTTGACTTTAAAAAAGTGGTAAGGCTATAGTAAGACCATTTTTATGAAAATTGGCAAAAAAAAAAAAATCTTGACTTTGACTTTGAAAAAGTGGTAAGGCGATAGTAAGACCATTTTTATGAAAATTGGCAAACTATTTTTTTTTTAATTTCAACTCCAAAAGTGTGCTTGGGGACCGTCCAAGAGCATAATTTTAAAGAAGAGGGTGGGAGTTGAACCATTGCTCTCACTAACCAGAGGCCACTGCTTTACCATGTGAGCCACAGGCACAGTACCATTTTATAGTAAAAGTGTGACAAGACCACCAATCAGTGAAACTTGGAAAAGGCAAAAAAAGACCGTTTCTGCTGAATATCGATTGAAAAAGACAGGTCAAACTGCCGTAAGATATTTTTCTGTGAAAATTGGTAAAATACATGTTTTCTTAACTTTGACTTCAAAGAAGATGTAAGACCATTTTTGGCTAAAAAAAACCCCCAAAAAACATGTTTTTCTTGATTTTGACTTTAAAAAAGTGGTAAGGCTATAGTAAGGCCATTTTTATGAAAATTGGCAAAAAAAAAAATATTGATGTTGACTTTAAAGAAGTGGTAAGGCTATAGTAAGACCATTTTTATAAAAATTGGCAAAAAAAAAAAATCTTGATTTTGACTTTAAAAAAGTGGTAAGGCTATAGTAAGGCCATTTTTATGAAAATTGGCAAAAAAAAAAAATCTTGACTTTGACTTTGAAAAAGTGGTAAGGCGATAGTAAGACCATTTTTATGAAAATTGGCAAACTATTTTTTTTTTAATTTCAACTCCAAAAGTGTGCTTGGGGACCGTCCAAGAGCATAATTTTAAAGAAGAGGGTGGGAGTTGAACCATTGCTCTCACTAACCAGAGGCCACTGCTTTACCATGTGAGCCACAGGCACAGTACCATTTTATAGTAAAAGTGTGACAAGACCACCAATCAGTGAAACTTGGAAAAGGCAAAAAAAGACAGGTTTCTGCTGAATATCGATTGAAAAAGACAGGTCAAACTGCCGTAAGATATTTTTCTGTGAAAATTGGTAAAATACATGTTTTCTTAACTTTGACTTCAAAGAAGATGTAAGACCATTTTTGGCTAAAAAAAAAACCCAAAAAACATGTTTTTCTTGATTTTGACTTTAAAAAAGTGGTAAGGCTATAATAAGGCCATTTTTATGAAAATTGGCAAAAAAAAAATATTGATGTTGACTTTAAAGAAGTGGTAAGGCTATAGTAAGACCATTTTTATAAAAATTGGCAAAAAAAAAAAAATCTTGATTTTGACTTTAAAAAAGTGGTAAGGCTATAGTAAGGCAATTTTTATGAAAATTGGCAAACTATTTTTTTTTTAATTTCAACTCCAAAAGTGTGCTTGGGGACCGTCCAAGAGCATAAATTTAAAGAAGAGGGTGGGAGTTGAACCATTGCTCTCACTAACCAGAGGCCACTGCTTTACCATGTGAGCCACAGGCACAGTACCATTTTATAGTAAAAGTGTGACAAGACCACCAATCAGTGAAACTTGGAAAAGACAAAAAAAGACCGTTTCTGCTGAATATCGATTGAAAAAGACAGGTCAAACTGCCGTAAGATATTTTTCTGTGAAAATTGGTAAAATACATGTTTTCTTAACTTTGACTTCAAAGAAGATGTAAGACCATTTTTGGCTAAAAAAAACCCCCCCAAAACATGTTTTTCTTGATTTTGACTTTAAAAAAAGTGGTAAGACCATTTTTATGAAAATTGGCAAAAAAAAAATTTTTTCTTGATTTTGACTTTAAAAAAGTGGTAAGGCTATAGTAAGGCCATTTTTATGAAAATTGGCAAAAAAAAAATCTTGATGTTGACTTTAAAGAAGTGGTAAGGCTATAGTAAGACCATTTTTATGAAAAAATTGGCAAAAAAAAAAAAATCTTGATTTTGACTTTAAAAAAGTGGTAAGGCTATAGTAAGGCCATTTTTATGAAAATTGTCAAAAAAAAAAAATCTTGATTTTGACTTTAAAAAAGTGGTAAGGCTATAGTAAGAACATTTTTACGAAAATTGGCAAAAAAAAAAAATTTTTTCTTGATTTTGACTTTAAAAAAGTGGTAAGGCTATATTAAGGCCATTTTTATGAAAATTGGCAAAAAAAAAAAAAATCTTGATTTTGACTTTAAAAAAGTGGTAAGGCCATTTTTATGAAAACTGGCAGAAAAAAAATCTTGATTTTGACTTTAAACAAGTGGTAAGGCTATAGTAAGGCAATTTTTATGAAAATTGGCAAACTATTTTTTTTTTAATTTCAACTCCAAAAGTGTGCTTGGGGACCGTCCAAGAGCATAAATTTAAAGAAGAGGGTGGGAGTTGAACCATTGCTTTCACTAACCAGAGGCCACTGCTTTACCATGTGAGCCACAGGCACAGTACCATTTTATAGTAAAAGTGTGACAAGACCACCAATCAGTGAAACTTGGAAAAGACAAAAAAAGACAGTTTCTGCTGAATATCGATTGAAAAAGACAGGTCAAACTGCCGTAAGATATTTTTCTGTGAAAAATGGTAAAATACATGTTTTCTTAACTTTGACTTCAAAGAAGATGTAAGACCATTTTTGGCTAAAAAAAAACCCCAAAAAACATGTTTTTCTTGATTTTGACTTTAAAAAAAGTGGTAAGACCATTTTTATGAAAATTGGCAAAAAAAGAAATGTTTTTCTTGATTTTGACTTTAAAAAAGTGGTAAGGCTATAGTAAGGCCATTTTTATGAAAATTGGCAAAAAAAAATCTTGATGTTGACTTTAAAAAAGTGGTAAGGCTATAGTAAGACCATTTTTATGAAAATTGGTAAAAAAAAAAAATCTTGACTTTGACTTTGAAAAAGTGGTAAGGCGATAGTAAGACCATTTTTATGAAAATTGGCAAACTATTTTTTTTTTAATTTCAACTCCAAAAGTGTGCTTGGGGACCGTCCAAGAGCATAATTTTAAAGAAGAGGGTGGGAGTTGAACCATTGCTCTCACTAACCAGAGGCCACTGCTTTACCATGTGAGCCACAGGCACAGTACCATTTTATAGTAAAAGTGTGACAAGACCACCAATCAGTGAAACTTGGAAAAGGCAAAAAAAGACAGTTTCTGCTGAATATCGATTGAAAAAGACAGGTCAAACTGCCGTAAGATATTTTTCTGTGAAAATTGGTAAAATACATGTTTTCTTAACTTTGACTTCAAAGAAGATGTAAGACCATTTTTGGCTAAAAAAAACCCCCAAAAACATGTTTTTCTTGATTTTGACTTTAAAAAAAGTGGTAAGACCATTTTTTATGAAAACTGGCAGAAAAAAAAAAATCTTGATTTTGACTTTAAAAAAGTGGTAAGGCTATAGTAAAACCATTTTTACGAAAATTGGCAAAAAAAATTTTTTTTTCTTGATTTTGACTTTAAAAAAGTGGTAAGGCTATATTAAGGTCATTTTTTTGAAAATTGGCAAAAAAAAAAAATCTTGATTTTGACTTTAAAAAAGTGGTAAGGCTATAGTAAGACCATTTTTATGAAAACTGGCAGAAAAAAAAAATCTTGATTTTGACTTTAAAAAAGTGGTAAGGCTATAGTAAGACAATTTTTATGAAAATTGGCAAAAAAAAAAAAAAATCTTGATTTTAACTTTAAAAAAGTGGCTATCGTAAGACCATTTTTGGTGAAAAAACCAGACATTTTTTTTTCTTAATTTTGACTTTAAAGAAGTGGTAAGGCTTCTTTCAGACCATTTTTGGTGAAAAAACCAGTAACATTTTTTTTTCTAGATTTTGACCTTGAACAAGTGGTAAGGCTATCGTAAGGCAATTTTTATTAAAATTGGCAAAAAAAAAAAAAAATAAAACATTTTCTTTTTTAATTTTGACACTACAAAAGTGGTAAGGTAGTAAAACCATTTTTGGTGAAAAAAACCAAAGATATTTTCTTTTTTTTTCTGAATTTTGACTTTAAACAACTGCTCAGGCTATAGTAAGACCATTTTTGGTGAAAAAAACAAAAACTTTTTTTTTTTTTTAATTTTAACTTTCAAAAATTGGAAAGGCCTTACCACTTTTTTGAGGTCAAAATTAAGAAATCTTTTTTTTGTTTTTTCGATTTTTACATATATATAGCCTTCTTGGCTTTTTGGGTTTTAAGCAGGCGGTGTCAGAAAAGTTACCACAGGGATAACTGGGCTAACTTTTAAAATAAGCTTGTTTACATTGATAGCAAAACTTGTAAATCTGCCTCCTTCTTAACCCAATTAACCAGACCAGAAACTTTATATAGCGGACACTGCGAGGTACTGCTGTAGCTATCATCACTTAAATGTGTTTTTATATTAATGGCTCAAATGGGATGGATCAAATTTTTGCAGTTGAATTCAGAACCTACAGTATACAACAGTTTCCAGGAGTTAAGTGAAATGAATCCAGGAATTGATTTCAGGCTGCACAGGAAAGGCGGCCAAGTCCTGACATTTCCCCCTCAGCAGTCCCACAAATGCTTTAACATTTTGCGAGCTGTTGAGAAGGGAGAAAAAAACAAAAAAACCTAAAAGAGCTCGGGCTGCTAAATACTGGTTTATAGGCCTGTAAATTGCGCAAGTTCAAAAGGCTCTGGGGGGTAAACAGTGAGGACGGACACAATAATAGCGACATACAGAGGTAATAAAAAAAAGCAAACAGCCACGACATGTAGGAGGATCGACTTCAAGAGTTTAAAAATTGAAAAAATCTCAAAAGAAATTTCGAGTATGTTAATAATTGTTCGGTTTCTCTCCAGTTTTGGTCTCTGCTGGCACTTCTGCCACCCTTCCGTCTCCCTGCTGTGTGTCTTCCTGTGACCATTGTTCCCTTTAATGTATTTTTAATTTCCCACGAAGTGACTGGAGTCCTCGGTGACCGCCGCTCCGTAATTGGCTGCCTGTGCGAACATCAGTCAGCCTAACGAGAGCAAAAGGGAGCTTCGACTGTGGGCTGCTGCGCACAAGCACACACAGACACACACACTTGCAAGTGAATGCACCTGGCTTTTCTTTTCCTGTTCTCATCGGTGTGGTTCTCCGTCTCCTCCTGAAACACACACATCCAGAGAAAGAAAGCCTCATTAACCGAGCCGCCGCCGCCGCCGCCACCGCGTCCTCCAGAGGGATCAGACCGGAGAAGTGTTTACCTGTTGGACCGCGCGCACGCACAATGACGCATGAACACAACCAATGCAATTAGCTTCGGGCCACGCGTCTCCACGTCTAATGCATGCGCAGACACACGGCATCCATTACGTTTTATCATTTAAAGACGTCACTCCAGGCTCGACCCAACACACACACACACACACACACACACACACACACACACACACACACACACACACACACACACACACAAAAACCCAACAGCAGATCCACCAGTTTTGTCATATATAGGATTTATTTACACTTTCTATTTACAGATTTGTGTTTCAAAATCTTCTCTGTACACATTTGTTTGCTGTAATTCACCGACCACTACTCCTGTCGACCACACGCTCTAGTATTATCATGAGGCGAAAGACATGAGGAGGGGATCCGCTTCAGTTTGGTGTCCATGACCATTTCTTTAAACTAAGAGAAGCTGTGTATGTGTGTGTGTGAGGTGAGGAACAGTGGGCTCCAGATACTGATCTGAGACACACAGCATCTGAATATGTTTTATCAAAACACTGTTTTTTAATCCATAGGAGTGGGAGTAGGCAGCAGATTCTTGTTAAAGGGAAACGACTGCTTCTATTCTTTGAAAGGACTGCGAAGGAGAAGAAAGGGGGGTTCTCAGACCCACTCTTTGCCCACAACTCCCACACACACACACACACACTCACAGAGTAGCTGTCAACCTCCAACGGTAGTATGCAGTTCACATCTCAGCCGTCCACCGCAGGTTTCATCAATATGAAAATACGAAATAAGGCAACAGAACTTCATGAACGGACTTTGGATTGAAAATGAGACTAAATCTTGACTGTCCGCCGACCGCCGCCGCCCCTCGTGTGCTCCATGATTCCATAATGAGCTTCCTGTGTGTGTCTGCTGCAGTGGAGTGTATTAAAGAAGCTGTGTGTGTGTGTCTGTCTGTGTGTGTGTGTGTGTGTTCACATTGTTCAGGTTCGCTCAGGTTAAAGCAAACAACTGCGAAGTTTATGTGGATCGTTTGCAAAAGTGTGAATGGTGGAAAAAAAAGGTTTTCAGTTGCTTAATATAAACAACAGAAGTCCAGGATGATCATTATTTGATGCCAAAACAATGCAGCGACAATGAAGTAAAAACAGCCGGATGCACACACACACACACACACACACACACACGACCAAACGGCTGGAGTGACGGGTGGAGCGGACAGTCAAGTTTCAACCATTAGTTTGGAGGAGAAGCCCAGAATATAATCAACCAGTTGATTTTCACAGCCAAATAATAATAATGATAATGATAATAAAAAGGAGTTGACATTTTAATAGGTAATTCAGATACGTTTCTCTATTGCTGTAGAAATCAGAAAGCTCTTCCATGAAAATAAAACCACAACCAGGGTGTCAGTTCACGTCTCCAGGGTCAGGCACAACTCAACAGGCTTGTAAACATAGCATAGAAAAATAAAAGCTACGAGGAGAAAGAGGAATCTGTAAAATGCTGATTGAAAGAATATATCTCATACAAAAAAAAAAAAAAAAAAAAAAAAAGGGAAAAGGCGATCAACGTTTAAATTAAGTGCAGTTTTTCCTTGTCAGGGAAACTGGTGCAGATTGTGTAAATAAAAAGAAAAAAAAATCCTGACGTGATCAAAGACTGACATCTCTCACAGCATTAAAAAAAAAAGAAAAGAAAAGAAACCTCTCCCTCTCTCATGCACACCTACGCACTCCATCTTTGCCGGCTCGGGTGACAATCATGGATCTTGGCGTCAAGAGGCTGCGAACGTTAACAGCTTTGCATTATGTCGCGAACGTCTGATCGCCGCCGCCGCCTCCTGCCAACATTACACCAATATGGTGCTGCCGAAGTCACGGCGTGTGCAACGAAGGTTCGACTGAAACATCCAGTGTAAGGCGGAGAGCTGGCGAGCAGCTCGCTGTACGCACGGGGTTCGACGTTAAAGGGTGTGTTGAGTGTTTGACATCGATCAAGCCTGTCGGGGTTCGATTCCACCGCGAAAGATGCTAAAAGCTGCGAGGCTCAGCCGGGAATCAACCGGCCGCTCGTCGGCGCGGAAACAGTGACGCGTGTCGTTTCCCTTGCTACGTCGGATCAGAGGGTCATGTCGGATTTACAGTGGATTCAGATCTAGAGGACGAACGCGGTGTTTCCGATCGGCATGACTCCGCAGCACCAACGTGTGGTACAGAGTGGTATTACAAGACTCAACAGTCAGTCAGACATTCTCGAGATTACATCCTGACTGTTTCTGCATCACATTCTGATGGTTTTTATAGATTTTTGCTTTGACATAAATGAAAAAAAAAAAACTATGTACCTTTAGCGAAAAGTCTCAAACTAAACCCACGTGCCAGCTGCTTTCCAGTGGATTTTTACAGATGGGAATCAACATGACCTCTTCACAAAAGAACAAACAAAAAAAACAAAATAAATCCAGCATGAAAATCCCATCTCGTAATGTTTTGCATGTCTTCACACACTTCTGACCACCCAAAAAAACCAACACGGAGGGGAAGATGTATATTTGAAAAAAAAAAAAAAAAAAAAAAACCTAACATCGGACCTTAATGAATTAAGGCAAAACTGCAGATTTGGAAAGTTCTATAATTTTATCACCCTTTGCTTGATTTTACCCCAAAACTGAAAACTGTCGGTGTGTGACATGAACACTTCTCTCTGTTGCTGAGTGCCTCGTCGGCTCCCAGCTCCCAGCGTGAATGTGTCCTGAGGTAGTCCTACGTTCAGAGGAGTATTTAATAGTTAAGACATGTGCCTTCGGACGCCGGCTGGTCTGAGGAAACCAAACAAGCTTCTTCGCCCCTAATGCCTCAGTACTTCCTTCTGCGCTGATCTGTGTGTGAGTCTGTTTGCCTAACGCTCAAACGCCGAGATGTTGTGGGTGTGAGGACGGGATAAAGGGGCGACTGCATCGGTGTGTGTGTGTGTGCGCGTGTGTGTGGCAGGAGGGAGACGAGCCTGTCCTCACAGACTGCCGCCGATCTTCCCGGCTGTGAAGTCGTTGGGGCTCCTTCAGGTTGTGTTGTGACCACGGGCGAGGCTCAGATATGTAAATCCATCGAACGCAACGCCCTTCTGTCAACTTTCCTTTGCAAATTTAAAAGGAAAAAAAAAAAAAAAAGCGGACATTTTTAACCCCGGGGAAAAGGAAAAAAAAAAAAAGTATTGCCACGGTACTGGAAGTAACGAGAAGCAGAAAGCAAAAGTCTTTTTGGAGTCAGGCGGCTGGTCCTGCATCGGGCCTGAGGGGCTCGGCCAAGAACTCCAAGAAGAAGCTGAGATGGTCAGTAATAAAAAGAAGAGGGTTCTGCACGTTTCAGAGCTGATCGGAGAAAAAAAAATAATAATTTAAAAAAAAAAGAAAGGCGGCTAGAATGCTACAGCGAGCGTCCTCTCAGTCATCGGTTGATTTCAATCTCTTAGTAGCTGAAAGGAGGTTAAGAAAAGAGGAGGGAGGATCTGTGAGTCCAGCAGACGAGGAGGAGCGACGGCGGCCGGGCGGAGCCACGCTCATCATCTCTTGTAGTGATTCGGCGCGTCGGCAAAGGCAAACTTCAACCTGTAGGCTTCGGCCAGCAGCACGCTCACTTCTTCATTGCCCCAGTGCATCGTGGGAAGGTTCTGTAAGAGGATCATCAGGCCCTGTGAGAGAAAGAACGAACACTTGTGAGGAAGTGCGACGAAAACCAGAACAATAAAAGACTGAACCGGAATGAAACAAAAAGACACTGATGCAAGAAATCTAGCAGATCAATATGAAAACAGCGGATGGAGGCACATATGGACAGAAAAAAAGACTGAGTTCGTGACAGTCTCTCAGAGATTGATTTCTCCTTTTTCCGACAAAGGGCCAACAGTGGCTCGGAGCGCTGCACTTCTCCTCCAGTAATAAGTAATAAGTGAAAGTGGAAGCACCACTTTGGCCATGATGTAACACAAAGCCGGCGCACAGGTAAGAAGACAAGGTCGGGAAAAAAAAAGAAAGAACATTACATTCGAGACAGACGGAGAGAGAACTTAAACAATCCCAGAAAGCAAAGTTTCTTTATTGACGTTATCAAAGTAATTCAAGTTCAGAAATCATTTTCTTGTCTTGGATGATGACCACTTTACACCTGTAGTCCACTTATGAAAACCAGGACATCTTCAGGCATTTCTAAGTCGTCTACACAACATTTTCAAGTCGAAAATCAAACGGTCAGGTTCGGCCTGCAGAAGAAGCCGACAGTTATAATCTTGTTTTGGTTTTTTTTCCCCCTTACTTTATGGATTGTTAGGTTAGTTTTTTTTTCTTCTCACGAGCATTTAATGCTAACCCAAGTGGAAAGACAGGTCTGTAAAGCCATGTGGAAATGCGGGACATGGACTAGAAATAACACATTACCACACAGATTCAAAGAATGTTCAGCTCTGTTTATGATCCTTTTAACGGGTTCCTGAATACTTGATGGAGGACAATTACCATGTGCAATTGGAAGAGCACATGTAAAAGACCTGGGATCACCGGGGCAGAAAAACAATTCTGTCAATAACCAACCAGCCAAATCCAAATTACATAAAAACATTAGGCTCCTGAAATTGGTTCTCGGCGCTGTGAGATGGTGTACTTTGCGTTCTTCCCTCACGTGGTGGGTAAAATGTCCATTAACCAGGAAATGTAGCCTGCAGTACTTTGCGTTAGTTCACTGGAGCTAATTCAACTCGTAATGTCTAATTTGAGCAATTTTCCATGCAAATCAAATTATGACGATGACACTTGTGCATTGTTTATCAAGATGAAAAACATCCAGTGTCCTATTAAATGCTCTTGGATTTAAACCAACCTTTTAAATATGGAACACTTTGATTACCTTTAATATGACGTATAAATAAGGTTGAGCCAAAAATACAAAATAGAAAGCATACAGAGATTTTTAAAGGGATACGATGAGGATCCCACAATGCTCCAGGACCTTCACGTGTGATGCTGGAGTGGCCGACACTCACAGTCCCGTTTGGCTTTCTGTCTCTGCCTGTGTGCCTGAGTGTGACACAGATGTTATTAACTCAGTCAAAGTGGTTTAATAACAGCTGCGAGACAGAAAGAGAGCGAGGATAAAGAGGGTCGAGGATCGAGGGCAGAAAAAAAAAAAAAAAAGAAAAGAAACAGGAAAGAAAGAATAAAGTGTCAGGAACAATCCGGTAGAGCTGCAGCCTTTCCCCAGATTCCTGTTCTGTACATTACCGGGTAAGCAAAGAGATGGACATCGGCAAAACACACACACACACTCACACGCTCACGTGCGTGTGGGAGTTCAATCTCACCAACTAATGCCTCTCTTTCAGGGGGGAATGGGACTGGTTAGCGGTGAGACAGCCTGATCGTGTGTGTGTGTGTGTTTGGGATCAGTTTCCCAGGAGCTTTATCATCAAGCCTGGAATCATTGCCGTGACAACAGGGTTTACAACCAATCACGGTGTTGATAATCACATTGAAGGACAAATCACGTCGGGGCCGCCGTGTCGACACTCATCTGACTCCGGAGCAGTTTGCCGCCGTGTGAAGGATGAGTTACAGGAGAGCGTTTAAAATATGTGCGCTCGCCTGAAAATCCATCACAGCTTCACACGATCACTTAAGGAAGCCTTTCAAAAATTTTTATGCACATTCTGCACTCATCTGCCGAGAAAGTCAAACCACACAAAACTTTAAGCGGGTATTTTCTTCCTACAGTGAGGCACTTTGTATTAGTTTACCCTCCTCTGTATTAAATCGAAGGTGTTTGGCTCCATTAAATTTTTTTTCCCTTCCTCCTTCGCTTTTAATGAGCCGGCGAGACGACCTCGGCGACTTTTTTTTCCAACAAAAGAAAGGAAAAAAAAAAAAAAGCATTTGTATTCCAAGCGAGGATGGAAAAGTACAAGTTTTCTTCAACTAATTAAGCTCAAAGCTGCCATCCCAGAAAGACTTCACACATCAGGCTGCTGCTTCGCTTCTTCCCGTCTTCTGAATAAGTTATAGCGGCGCCCAGTCGAACATCAGTTTTGACATGAAGCTGATACCGAAATATTTTTCTTGACTAAAACTGAGAGAGTAGCTGCTGATTACTTTATTGACCGGCTTTTATAAGCCTCAGGCCTCCTGAAGCCCCGGTGGAGACACGCGCATTGATAAAAATGCTAACAAATTCGGCCTCCAGTGTTGTCGAACATAAAGCAGGATTTTCAGATTCTCTCTAAAACACAGCTGGAAATCTCTATCATCAAATACCCGGTGTTACAAAAAAAGGTATTTTAGAAGGGTGCTTCATCAAGGAGAGACGTGGACGTTCACTTTGAAAAGGCTGACCTTGTGACTCTTCCCCCCTCCCGCGGTTCAGAAAGACACAATCCTCTGAAGTATTTTCACTCGGAGGGACCGGCGAGGGCAGGAGGGGAAGTGTGGAGAGCGGTCTGATCGGGATTCAGCTTGCCTCCCTCTCATCTGTATTCGCCGGCGCATCACCATCAGCTCTTCCCTTTCATCGCCCGGCCCCACTCGCGTTCGCGCACGTTCGAAAAACCCAACAAATTTGCTCGCAGCTAACGCGCCACGCGCGAGCGGGATGGCTTGTTTACGCTGCGTGTGCGCACGTGAAGCCAATCGAAGTCTTGCTGTATACACATAGTTACAGTTTACAGCAAAGTAAAGGTAAGTGAAGTCATCTGGAAAAAAAAAAAAAAAAAGTACAAAACAGACAAGGACAAACTCGCACTGCAAGATGATTTAATGCACTCTTCAACATGTGTATTCCAAGTATCCTGCGCCCTGATGGCATTAGATGCCTGAGGCTAGACACCACGTACCTCCCGTACTGTACTCCACCGCCTCAGGCGAACCATGTAAAGAGAAGCTTCCCAGTGGAATCACATCACTGCATCCTGCTTGCATTATGTTCATCATGTCCAGTGGAAGCAGGAGCAGATAATAAGACTCATTAAAATACCAAATTTTGCCTGGAACTCGTGGTGATGTACGGCGCAGAGCAACGCATCTTTTTTTTTTCTTTTTTTTTTCAGCCTCTGTTTGACCTGCAGAAGTCCGGCAAGGTAAAACTACTGTACACGCCACGGAGGAAATAGATTCAAGATGACTGTCAATGAGGCTGCAGTGTTTCTCGGCATCTTTAAAGCTGAGAAAATCTGTCATATTGCCAAGAAATATGGTTGTCATGGACGACAAGCCTTAAAACCCAGTCTGAGAAAACGTGGTCGGAGAGAGAGAGAGAGAGAGAGAGAGAGAGAGAGAGAGAGAGAGAGAGAGAGAGAGAGAGAGAGGGAAAAACAAGGATGCTAAGCATTTTCAAGATTCTGAAACTACATATCAGACTCTTTGACATGCTACATACTTCACCGGCAAGAGAAAATTCTTCCATGAAGAAAGCTGGTCTTTTGAAGCAGAGTCGGCTAACAATGAGCGGTCCACCAAAGGAAAACTCGACTCAATAGTGTGACTTTTGACCTCCATACAATATACTGTATGTGTAGATGTCTCACTGCTTTTAACTTTGGAGTGGTGCATGTGTGCAAGGAGTCGGTATGAATGATCATATGAATGTAGTGTTACTGTGGTTTTCTAGGGTACTCTGGCTTCTTTCCACGGTTCAAAAACATGTAATTTAGGCTGATTGGTGGCTTTTTTCCAGTGTGAATGACTGACACTTTCTATTTGCTATGTGGGGGAACACTGACTTCTTATCGAGCATGCTGTTGAGAAGTTCCTGAAGAAACCTGAACATTTTGAGATGTAATTCTGCTTCACAAGGTAATGAAAATATCCCATTGGTGGGTCGATGGCTGTGTGATCACCTAATAGTGTCTCATACATGGGACAAATACAGCATGACTAAGAAAGTCATACAACTGGGAAGTAATGCTGCATGACTAATAAAGCCACACCACCGGAGGGCCGAAGACAGTGTGAATGACTAATAAGATCACACGTAAAGTCAGCCAAATGCTGAAACTTCCCATGCTACAAATGAAAAAGCCCTTTCGTATTCAATAATTTGGGATTACAACTATATAATATCATTTTTTGTTAAACGATGACTTGCATAATTGAATCGCACATCGTAGTGATGGACAGAGACGGTGCAAAGCTAACACAATGAAAGGATTTAGTTTAAAGTTCCTTACACGGAAAAGTAGGCGAATCTAAATGTCACTTTAGTATCCCCCCAGGTAAAGTTGATCAAATTTTTCTGTCACAGCTTTCAGGAATTATGGGCTTTTTGTGCAAACCCATGATTTAGATGCTGAGTAAAGTCAGGAGGCTGCTTTTTGGAAAACTCAAGAAAATATACAAGAAAGATTTAGCAAATGGAAAACGTCCTCGTGGTCAGTGACCTTGCCCTCCACAGAGAATGGATTACCGCTGGTAATGAAACTTACCATGTGGCGGCGCATCTCTGTAAATCAACCATAGGCACTAATTGCTATCCTACAGGAGGACCGACCACGGTTTAATCAAGTGCTGCGTTGAGTACAACCGCCAAAGGAGCGTTACGCACAGACACACGGGCACACATACGGGAGCGTCCGTGCACGCTTCGCCACACAAGCGCACACCCGCAGTGACTGAGGAGCTTCATTAAGAGCATATTTCTGCACGGTAACCATCTGCTGGTTATCACTTCGGCTGGGCTAATGACTTTAATACGGTATAATTGCATACATCTCGCTGTCAGGGGGGAACGCCGCGCTCACTCCACACAGGTGGCAGCGCTCCACGCTGAGAGGCCGCACATCTCTCTGTGATCGTGCGATGGGTAACGCAGACTGCATGGAAGCACACCGTCACGTACGCATGTTTGTTGAACTCCGGGGCTGCGGAGAGGACGAGAACGCGGCGAATTTGAGAGAAGGGAAAATGGAGTGAGGCGCGTTTAAGTCTGCGTGGCGTTCATGGCCTGCCCTGTGCGTGGGAGCTTGCAGTCATTCAGGCATGAATATCCATTTATCCCACAATACTAACAAAGACATTGATTCGCCATTACTGTATACAGTACAAAAAAGAAAAAAAGGCAATTAGCTCTCCATCTCCCACGCTTGGCAAGGCTTAAAGTGGTTAATGGCTATTGATACTGAGGGGAAAGTAGACTGTCAATAGAGTTGGTGTTCAGGCTTTTTCTTCAAAATGAGAATGGTCGCACAAACAGCCCAGGCCACTGTCAAGTGGAATTTATTCTCTGTTTGTATGATTATCGCTTTATCTCAGTCAGCTGTTTTATCACAGTCAGTCTGTCTTCGTCTCAGAGAAACAGACAAATCTGGTATAAAATCAACCTCCTTTCTGTGGATTCAAATGGACATATAGTCTTCTGCTTCCAGCCTGTCGAAATGTCATTGGGCGAGACATTGAACACTGACTTGGTGTGTGAATTTTTATGCGCGAGATCATATGGAGCGCCCTGAAGCAACGAAAAACATGCAATATATACGTAAGTAAAAGCCAGGCCTGTAGTCATCTACAGCGACGCGTGAGTCACACATGGAGTTCAGTTATGAGCGGCCTCAAATGGATTCGGAGAGACTTCAGATACTATTAATGTCCGCGACGGCGGCGGCAGCGGCGCGCACACATGCACAGCCGTTGACAGAGCGCGCAATTAAAAGCCACTCTTTCCCTCAACCGAGCCGCGCGTTTGCTGGGAAGAATGAAAAGTGGACGGCGACTGCGAGGTGCATTGCTGCCTTTTTCTGCTGCGTCAACCAGAAGCACTGTGGAGCGGCAGCTTTAAGCCCCCGGAGAAAATAACGCCGGAGAGACGACAGGTGTGAGGCACGTGCGCACACACACACACACACACACACGGACACAGATTTGTGGCAAAAAAAAAACAAAACTGCCATCAATCCATGGTAGCTGCTGCCTTCCTGTGACACGTGTCCGTCCGCTTCCCACCGAATGCGCACGTACGTGCATGCACGCACAAGCTGACACCTACGTGGGCATACGCCGCAGGTTGCTGGTGGTGGTAATGGTGTTTTGGAGCACCCTGAGGTGTAATGGGCCCAGGCACGGCTCTGCTGGGGCCATTAGCCTGCTGTAGTTCATATAATTACACAAAATGGGCACTCTGGCAAACAGTGGGTGCTAATGTAGGAGTGGGGCACTGTAGCATGTGGAGGGAAGAGCTGACATAGGATGGCACAGCCAAGTACAATCGTAGGAGAGAAAAAAAAAAAACTTGCTAGATGAATATTCGGTTGACAGAACTGTTTGTGATGTGGCCTCGGTGCTCAATTAATCAAGTCATTTTTATGCCAAAGGAAATTAAAAGGAATACATGCAAAATGGCTTCTTTTATTTCCTCTTAATGACCTTTTGTCACTGCTAATCTGCGAAAATTCTGGAATGAGTTTATGGTCCATTTACAGACCAACACTTGTGGTGAGACTGGCGTCTCAACATTAGGTGTTAGGCAAGCTGCTAATTCACATAATTACTGAATTTCAAAATTACTTGTTTAAAGAAAAAGAAAAAATACTTTCTATTTGCAGTCACAGTGTAATGAAGGCCTGGACAGAAAAAAAAAAGAAAAAAAGAAGAATGTGTTTAAATTTCAACAACTTGGGGTTTGGGGGACCTAGCAGCATGATAACTTTAACATATTTGAATAGATTAAAAATTTAAGTTTTACTTTGATGTAGCACAAAGTATATGAGATCAAAAAATGTCTCTGTTTATGAAGTGTTCACTTCATGAAAGCAGCTCTTTTTCAGGATCTGTCAGCTTGACAGGCATAACACGCCGCTGCGTTTTGACTGGTTGGCGAGTGGCTGTCGGTGGTTGCTATACCATCAGAGAGACAATGATTGCAGGTTGGCGGCGGTCACATGACCATGACATCGGCCATTCCATGAACCTGTTTCAATTACAAAGGTTCCAATTTAAAAAAAAAAAAAAAAAAAAAAGCAAAAAGACTGGTGGTGTGTTGATAATTTGAATACTGTGGGAGTTTTAATCAGATTGAAGCATGAGCGAAGGCTGAGAGACTGGCTGAAAGCTTTTAGTCCACATGAAGTCACACATGTAGGTGGAAGTGTCGAGGTCCTAATTTGGACATTGTGACCTTAAAGAAAAAGTTGTTTTAATGGATTTGGTAATCAGAACATAGCATGTTATGCATGTTTTGCCATGAGAAGAGAAAAATGGCTTTGGATTGTGTGATTGAAGTCAGTGGGATTTAGCTCCGCATACACTCTGTACTGGTCGACTCCAGCCCAATAAAACTTCACAGCCTTTTGTAAAATGCAGACAGAAGAGATTCAAAAACTAATACAGTTGTTCTCGCTCCATCTGTGGATCGTTCGCCGTGATATTCAGCTCCGCTCGACTGGATCCACTCTTCAGCACGTTCAACTTCAAAGTTCAGGTGTGGTCAATATTTAACCAGACGCCCTCTCTGCATCAGCCGCCGCCGGAAAACTGGCAAATGGGTTTGTTTTCAGACCGGATTGCATGAACCTATTTCTGCTGTTTGATGGGCGCCACAGGAAATGAACAGCTCAACAGGGCAGTTTAACATTCAGAGGAACCTCTGAACTCTGACACCCAAAAAAAATTCAGACGAAAACAAATTAAACTGAGCAGTTAAACTCTGACATTTGCCAAGTTAAGAAAGGCTAATGCCCTCTAATCAGGAGTTCAAGATCCCTAAAAAAATGAAAGAAAGAACCACTTCTTGCTTTGACTGCATATAAGAGCAGCATTTAAAATACAAGTCTCAGTTCGCGACCCAGGCGTTTCCTGCAGACTCCTTTCCTCTCTTGTTCTTCAAAACGTGTTCCTCCCTGTCCTCCTGCAGCAGCTGCAGTCTGTTTATTCTTTGCAAGCGGGTCGATATTGCTGTTTATTTGGCATTTTTGTGTCTTAACTGAGTCGGGAAGGGAGGCGTGCAGTTGGCTTATGAGCTGACAGAGCAACTCCTGTTATTTTGTTATCTTAGAGCAAAGAAGCCATAAAACTCAAATTCTTCCCATCTCTATTTGCCTCTCTTGAGGACGAACCTCAGTCGATGATAATGCTGGTAATGGCACTCAGACAGCGAGCTAATCACCTCACTCGAGATTGTTTGGAGCTGATGAATGCTTCTCGGAGACTCCAGGCAAAGGCAAGCTTGCACTTATAGGGATAGATCACCAATTATAGATCTAATAAACAAGTATGTTCCTGCGCAGGAATCTTATCCACCGTTTACCAGATAACACCACAACGTAGCGTGGTGTGGCACAAAAACTCTGCAAGTTAGCGTGAAGGCAAACTTTGGTTGTTGATGATGGAGAGGATGAAAGAAGGATGTCACACGTATTAAAAAGTCACAAAAGGTGGTGGGGTTATTTAGTTACTTCCAGCCGATTAAATCCTCTGTTTTCCTCCCTCATTTTTTTCTCCTTCTTTCCTCTCGTTTTGGCACGAATACATTCATATGCCACGCCGGCCGCGGCACTCAATCAACGGGGGTGATTATTAAAAGTTGTTTACCGGGGGTGGCCTTGTCTCCCGCTTTCAACACTATTGACTACAGTGCCATCCATCAGAAGGGCTGCGAGCCCCGGAGAGCGTCTGTTTGATACGTGGCCCAAGTTTTGGGAAGAGAAAGTTCTGAAGAGAGAAAATGAGGAGGTCTCGTCGTGATGAATGGGAGAAAAGTGTGGAATTAATCAGAAGGGACCAGCCTCTTTAAGGAAAATTGCAAGGTGGTGATCTTAATGGGGACTCGCTATCGCTCATGCACACACACACACACACACACATGCAGGTGGGAGGAAAAACACAAGAAGGTGTGCATGTGTGCAGTAGAGTGACTCATTATGGCCGAGATACACAGGAAAAAGGAAGCGCATAATGCTGGGGAAAATAAACTTCAGTTAGAGGCCATAAATACTAAATGATCAAGCGACTGAGGTTGAAAATCTTAAAAATCTCCAATCGGATTTTGATCAATGTTTCACTGTTGCTTCCAATAGCTCTGTAAATTGTCTTTTGTGCATAACATCAGAAATTTGTACATTAAGTAGAACAACAACAAAATATCCCTTTGGCCTAATGCCCAACATGGATAAAGCAGGTATAGAAATGTGGTAAAAGTTCCAGTGAGCCCAGAAAGCACTTGTTTCCAGTAGAAATCTCTCTTGACTGCACACTTTTCAGCACTCCGCAGCATTTGTGTTGGCTGAGTAAAACATCTAGAGTGACCAGATGTCCAGATTAAATCGGGACAGTTCCAATTTGCCCAGCATTTGTCCTGGCGTCTTGACAGGGACGCACTTTGTTCTGATAATTAGTCTGAATGGATTTAGAGTTTTCGGCTCTTCCAAAAATAAACTTTCGAGGGAGATTCTCCCACAAACGGTGTCACTGAGGGAAAACAAACGGCTTTGGACAATGGATGAGTTGAATTAACACTTCAAATGGAGGAAAGAACTCGGAAAAAAAAAAAAAAAAAACAACCCAAAACTTGGCTTTTCTGTTTTGGTGGGTATACATTAAATATTAAATCAAATGAAAGAACAAACTGGAAACGTCACTTTTCATACATTCAGTCAGACTCATGCAATTAAGAGGACACATTTATTATGTGCATAATACAGACACATTTTCCGCTGACACCCTGCTGAGAATGTTAATTGCATGTCTCGATGCTGACATGTTCCCCTTTATATTTAGCTGAGCACAACACAGTCGCGTCTCAGTCGTGATCTCTCAATAAATGTGGCCGGAAATGTTTCATTCCCACATAATCCTCACCGCTTTTCTCCCCCACATCTTCATGATGAATCCAAAAACAAAGTGGTGATCGACTGAAACACTGCCCAGACGCTGTGGTCGCGTCGGGGAACCCTTTCTGCTCCTTCGCTGCCCAGCTTCCCTGACCGGCGGCACTGTCCATGTGTGCAACGGATGCGAGGACAGCCGCTAACATTTACAAAAGGTCTGCGTTTTGTTTTTTTTTTCCACACGTCATTAATTAAAGCACTTTTCCCTGTCTCGCTTCCTTCATGCAAACAGCTCTCTGGCATGTCACGGGAGAGAAAAGGAAAAGTCATTTTCGCAGGACTAACGGCTTTGTATTCACATTAATGCTTGGCTTTCCATCAACCACCACAAAGAGGACTCCTTGTAACGGAGAACGTTCAGGAAATAAAATCCGGAGGGAAGAGTGCTGGGTGGTCATGATGGTGGTCTTACATGCTGTCTTGCAAAGGTGTCCTGGTGCATCAATAACAAGGGCTCCACTTTTCAAAACTCACACTGACGACGCAGTGACAGGAGTTGTAGCGCGCTCCAGTCCTTTAGGAGTTCAACATGTCCGTGTTGTGTTTCAGTTTCGAAACATTAAACTGACTCTCGAGTTAGTTTTCAGATACAAATCCTCCACAAATACTGTTGTGTTAAATTTCCAGACAGTTTCGCAAATGCACCCTGACAAACAAGAGAGCAGAGGTTTTTTTTTCATCGTCATTTAGAGACATTGCGGCGGCGGCATCGGTCCTGTCACTGTCTGCAGGTAGTGCAGACTAATGGGAATGGTGCTGACTCTGCTGGCCTCCGTACCTCCATAACACCTCCCTGCCTGCCCATTACTGTGTGTCGACTGGAAAGGGAGCGAGTTCGGCGGGGGACCGGCGAAGGTGTGAACAGAGCAGTGCGGTGCGCCAGAGAAATTGTTTATGTTTATGTTGTCGAGTCTGTGAGCGGGTGACTGAGTGACAGAGAGAATGCATCACAATGTATGTGTGTGTGTGTGTGTGTTCGCGCTAACTTGTCGATGCGGTTCGGGCGGGCAGTTAGCGGCGTCGTGCAGACTGCTCTGGGAGCTTTTCATTCCGTGGCTTCACCAATCCAATCCCACAAACCAGGAGGGGAGAGATCCGCCGCTGCTCTCTTTACTGCATTCGATAACAACGCACAAATCATCCTTTTTTTTTAAATTAACTTCCAAATGCTGTTCCTTTCTTTAATTAGAATTATTAAAGTGAATCAATCATTCATGTTCCCTCTCAGGACTTCCTGAATGTAACTCGCCAGCAGTTTGTCATACGCTGCCGCTCCTCACGCTTTTTCTTTTTTTACCCCAAAAGCTGGATGGCTGCACTGAAGTCCCTCAGCAGATCAGAACGCTGCGTGCATCAAACTAAAAATCAACACTCTGCATGTTTTTAACGCCCACATTTTGCACTCTGAACCTGCAATCTAACAATCTAATACCTCCAGGTTTGAAAGGCCGTAAAAATACTTTGACAGAGTGTTCAGATATTTCAGGAACATGTGGGCTTTTTTTTTCTTCTTCTTCTTCTTCTTCCTAACCCTGCCAAGCTCAAATCAATCAGGGCAATAATTTCCAGCTATAAAACAAAACAACAAGCTGTTAATGTTGCACTGTGCTAACTAGCTGCAACCAGTGAACTTTCCCTCCAGGCCTTGGGAAATTGGAGGAGCAATTCAGTGTAATAATGAGGAGATTGATTGAAACTGCTTGGAAACCTTTATTATGTTGCTGTGCATGTGTGGCCTGCTCGCATGCGAGCGCGAAACCAAATTGGAAAGAGTAGGCTGCTTTCTGTTTACCTGACAGCGCTGTGGTCTTCATTGATCGTGTAAAGCGTCGATGTGCCATCTGGTGAACTTTAAGGAGCCGCGTTTCCAAATGTGTTCGCGCGAGTTAAATTTAGTTCAATCAAGGCGAACTCAGCTGAGCCGTCAGCTGGTAGAAATACTAACACGGACAGTATTATACAACACTCACAGTAAACATTGAGCGTTTTAATACTTTTTAAAGCTGAAATCTCAAATTTTCCACATTGAAAAAAATTGTTTTCCAAGCAATCTCTAACATTATGCTGACTCTACACAGTTAAATTCACAGAATATGAGTTTTTGATAAAATTTTGAAAGTACCTGGAGGAATCGCTCATGCTGCTTTGCACCCTGGAGGTTTGCTGTCACGCTCCCAGGAGACGCCCGCCTGTCATTTTGATATCCAGTGCTCCTGGGTGTCCCTGAACATCATCCCCCAATGGGAAGAGTTTGTGTTTTCTTGTATTTAAATAGGTAAAAGCATCTGACAGGAGCTGAAGCAACATGACAAAACACAACAATACCTGTATGAAAAGATGCTGCATAACACTGTAGATGATGAAGTCTGAGCAGCATATTTAAAATTAATTGGCACCGAGCATCGTTGCTGTGTGAATGAACATCCAAAACTCAACAAATGTCGCCTCAGCTGCGTTAGGTGTGTGTTTGTAACGACTGATGATCATCATTTTTGTTGACTTAACCTTGAGAAGTCGATGCATTGTGTTATTTTTGACAGCCGAATGGTGTTTCTCTCTAAACTCGGTGAAAGCACTTTGAGCTAAACACAAAAGGACAAAATACATTCAGTGGGTTTAATACGCCAGCATGGAGACAAAACACCAGGCCCGTGGAGTTTTATTAGTTTTGAAGGCGTGTGGTTATAAACCAAAGCAAAAATTATAATTAAGAACAAATCCATTCAAATTTGTATTTTGGCTCAGTCACTGTGAAGCAATCCATCCAGCAGGTCCTGAGAATTTTCACAAAGGAGCCAAGAAAAAGTGTTCTAATGAATAAGGAAGGTTCAATCATTTTAAAGTGATTGAGACCCGTTCTTTGAAGGCCATACATTTCTTCAAGATGAGATGGTGCTGTGTCAAACAAAGAAGGGGGATGTAAGGATAAGATGAGAAAAAGAATAAATAAAAGCGATATTGGAACAAAAGAGCTTGTTGGGACGAGGACCTTCGTTTGAAACCGAAGGTAATGGCGGCTAGACTCAAAGCCAGACGCAAGAAATGAATATAAAACAGTGACAATGGAAGAACGCAGCCGCATTGACAAAGAGAAAGAAAGAAAGGCAGCCTTTTCAGCTGGGGCGCCTGTTAGTGTTGTGGGGTAAAGCATGTGGAGATAAGGTCTGATCAACAGGCTCACATTCTAAACTCGGAGTCTCAGCGGATCAGAAGATGAAATCTCCTCGAATTAAACCACCGAAGCTCAGAGAAAGAGAATTCTTTACTTTTCTCCCCCTACATTGACACTAATCTGTGTCTGCCCACTAAAATAAATTTGGGGGATCACTTTGTGAGATGAAAAAAGAGAGAAAGAAAGAAGAAGAAGAAAGAATTCATCCAACAACCAGACAAAATGTACCCGTTTGTGAGCAGAGACCGAAATTCAACGTGACATTTATGAGTGGTTCTGTAATTTTAGCTCAAATGCACAGCTTTAATCTAAATATGAATAAATGTCTACATCTACTGTGCCACATAAATAAACTGAGCTCTCTCTCTCAAACACACACGCACACACACACACACACAAGGACATCTGTGTCCCATTAACTACAGACAACAGACTTCCCGTTAAGACAAAAACAAATAGGTGATGAGAGCTCATTTGCTGTATACTGGGCTGAGGAAAATGCCAGGATGACATTTGGCTGTGTCTATTTATGAGTGTGTGTGTGTGTGTGTGTGTGTGTGTGTGTGTGTGTGTGTGTGAGTGTGTGTGGGTATTAAAAAGAGGGCAGAAGGGGGACCAGACGCCCAAGCGTGACAAGAAAAACAAAACTGATTGACTCTGGGGATTGACTCCATAAACTACAGGGGAAGAAAGTTGGAGCGATGGTTAAAGGTGCATTAAGGAGTTTGCATGTTTTATGCGAAACAGCGGCCCCTGCAGGCCTTGGGCGTAACTGCAGCTTCGTGAAACACTCGTGCCTGTGCCTTGCCTCCACGTACGTGCACGGAAGAGGGGAACTCCTTCCTCGCTCTTTTAGTAGCGCTCGAGTAAAATTTAAGTTTCTTTTGCCTGGTGGAGTCTGTGCTGGAGCTGTGGCAGTGCTAGGAGCCGGTCTTTTCTTACTTTTTGGAAGCTCCATCCTCAATAAGACACCATAACACTCCCATTCTCCATAACCTTCACTGACTCCTGGTTAGGTTCAGGCTGGAATACAAAATCTGCCTCCTGACCCATCAGTGTGTCTATGGTAGTGCACCAGTGTACCTTAAAGAACTTCTCTCGCCACACGACCCGACCAGACGCCTCCGCTCCGCCAACATCAATTTGCTGAAGTTCCCCAAAACCAAACTGTGTTCCATGGGGGACAGGGATTTTCAGGCTGCAGCACCCCGACTGTGGAATGCCCTACCTGCCCACCTGAGGGCACTGCAGTCGGTGGACTCATTTAAATCTCGCCTGAAAACGTTTTTGTTTTTGAAAGCTTTTGAATGATTTTACTGTTCTCTGTTGCATTTTATGAGTGTAAGTATGAGTGTTTTTATTGATTTAGCCTGTATCTGTTACTTTCAATCGTCACTGTTGTTTTAAATTCCATTGTAGCACTTTGAGATTTGTTTTACAAATGTAAAGTGCATGATAAATAAAATTCATTATTATTATTATTATTATCAATACTGCCCAGTTGTTGCTCGCTAAGGATCTGGCAGAGTAATGGCCAAAAAAACGAAACCTAAGGATATCAGGCCAGCGGGAGCGCGCATTACGTCACATCCTCTAAAATTCTCCCCCAAAAAATTCTGGTGCCGGACCGGCACTGCAACTTTCAAGTGACAATTTAGCGCTGTTAGCGGTACTTGTAATGAATATGTCAGGGAACATTGTACACATTATTGAATATTCGTAACATATCTATGGTGGAAAAAAAGTATTTTTAAAGTTGAAAAACTCCTTAATGCACCTTTAAACATGTTGTCAGCTGAATCGACTTTACATTCAACTCTGCGTCAGAGTAGCAGAGAGCCACTTATTCTACATTATGCACTTTATCAAGATCAATTAAATAAAAAAAAAAGGTTCCTAATACTGGTACAGAGTCAACAACACTTTTACAGCATTAGTGTTCATATTATTGGACAAATGGTTACTAAAGTTTCCTCCCTGGTGGCGTCTGATATCTCTTTGTTTCTTCTTATCGGACTCTGCTGTTCTCAGATGTTGCTGCAGAAAAGTTGGAACAGGCTGTAACGTGTGCGCGCGCCAGGGTGTATGATAGCAACGTCTGAGTTGGCATTAAGCAATTTCAAATTTGCAGCAGAGGAGAATTCGAAAACTGAAAATGCACAGCCTTGGAAGTGGCTCCACGAGGTTGTTTTCACTCAGAGGCAAAAGCAGGTATTGTGTTAAATGCGAGCCAACGTCAGCGAGTTGGCAACTCGTATAAAAGACTTTACACGTGTTTCTGCACTGAATCAAATGGAAATGCTGAGCAGATGATGGTGTGCATTTTGAAATCGCGAAGCCTGTTGTTGAGATATTTCATTCAAAAGTACAAATGTGTTCCTTTAAGTGCCAATACTGGGAAAGAGCACCGCAATTTCTCAGTCTGCCACTACCGACTTATCTTCAGGCTCTGTCTGCCTCGTCTTGTTCAAATGATGAAAATTTCCATAAATACTTAGATTTTCTTTTTTGAGAATGGACACACTGTAGCCAGAGAAATGTCAGCGGCAAGGCTTTTCCCTGCACATATTTGAAATCTCTGCAGAAATCCATTTAAAAACCCATAAGCCCCATAAGGTCAATCTGAAATGGACTCTGATGAAATGTATCAATCTCATGTGAGTCTGAGAGAAAATGAGGGTAGAAAAAAAGAGAGAAGAAATATGAAAGTAAGAACAGATGACGACTCTGACGTCTGGTCTTTAAGCCGCTGCAAGCCTCCAGTGTCTCCCTGGACGTGCGACTCATTTTCAATCAAACTGACCTCCATCAAAACCGCCGGTTTCGTCAGAAGCGTGGCCTAACCAGTGGTCATGCGTTGAGGCTTTCTTCACATGAAATGACATGAAGGGATTAACACAGAAAAAGACAGACGGAGAGCTTCACTGTCAGTGTCAGGGACATGCATTATGCTACTTATCCCTGCCTGTAATGACTGCCTCTGTCTTGGTTTTTCCTTTTTTTTGTTTTCCCCCCTCAATGAAGCCACCTGAGGCGAGCTGCAGGACAACTCAGACGTGGAGGACGTGTGAAGTGCTCACTGTGATTTCTCATTCAAGTGAGGGAAAATACAATTCTGGAGGGATTTTAATGGATTAAAAAAAAATAAAAAACCAAAAAGCACCAAGGGCTGCTATGATCTATGGTGTAAATCACAGCATGTTGAATCCTTTATTCACAAAAGTGCAAAAGATCTGTCATTATATGCTTTAACAATGTATGCTGTCTTTCAAAGACGAAAGCAAGGCAAAGGATAGTCATTTTGATATTATTTCATTAAGCTTTTCTTTTTTTTTAATTGAAATTTAAGTTAAAAACATCCCTTCAATGTATTTTTGAGACATTCCTCGATGTGCAGAAACCCTTGTGAAGAGGCTCATTTCATTGGAAACCTATTTGAAAGGTGCTTATTGACTTTAAGCCTTGAGTGAGAGCAAACTGAAGCCCTATGCACAATCAGCTCTAATTAATTATGTGTTACACTGCTCTGAAAGAAACTGTCTTTAAAAAAAAAAAAAAAAGGATTACACAATAGTGTGTCACACCTGAAAAGTGCTCCCGCAACAAAAAAATAAAACAAACTTTTCCATCGCCCCCTCCATGGCTCCAAAGTTTAATCTTTTCTCGCTCTCATTGCCACACTGATCCTCTGCTCCCCCAATGCTTCATCTTTTCCTCTCATCTTCGGGAGGATGGATTGTTTGCCCTTGGCGCACCAATTGGTAGTCTGTATCGCAAGGCAGCCACTAGGTAACACTGGAGCCAGGAGAAAAGTTTTCTTTCAGTCCCACTGTTTGAACTTCCAGGGTGATTTAGGGGGAGATTTGTTAGCAGGAAGGAGATAAAGTATTCAAATGGTGAAAATGTTGTATAATCAACCAAAGTTAAGAATCATTTGTTTTGTTTTTTTTGTCACCTTAAAGTGACTTTAAGGCTATATAGCGGCAACCTGTTTGGCTTCACATTACTGTGTCACAGGTAAGCACAAAGACACGATCTGCTTTTCTTCCTCATGAGTATGGATTTTTTTTTTTATTGTAATGGGGGAAACGTACAGCGAGTCATGTCCTGCTGAACCTGCCATGTTGTCACGGTAACCTACCAATTAGTCTTCAACGTTACTGGATCATACATGTAGAGGGAACAGGTCATATCCTGCCGCCAATACCACGTTTATATGGCAGCCTAGAGTGGACAAAATTGAATAAATCTAAAAAAAAGAAAAAAAATGTTGCTAAAAGGTTCAAAAGGGCCATTTTTTATGGAAGTTTAGCAGCCAACATAGGTTCTCCTTGAACAAAATGATCATTTTTCAACAGTACACCCCGAACAGAAAAACAGAAGAGCGGTTCAAGAGACGGAAGTTCGTTTCAAGGTCCTCCTTACTGGATGAGGAATTGCTGTTAGGTACCAATACATTTTTCATAGTGAATCTGCATGTAGATTTGTGTGCCGGTGAGATGAAACAACATTAAATAAATAAAGATTCGAGTTCACAATAAGCGAAAGAGAGAACTGTGAGGTGAAAGAGGGACACGAGTAAACTGAACTCGGCTTAAATATAGTAAGTTATACTCTGGAAATTAGTATTCAAGGTTCATACAGGGGCTACAAGAAGATCTGAAAGGATAATTTTGCTGAAAATAATGACAAAATTTCCTTTTGTTAAATACAAATCCTTTTGATTAGCGAACCTCTACCTGGACAGTTGATACTTTAAGTCACGATTTAGGTTCAGACTGCATTACAGAGGTTTGGTTTCCTGTCTGTGCCCGGCAGTGAACAGAAAAGACATGAGCCGCCACAACAAACAGGACAGAAAGCTACAAGACAGAGAGAGAGCAAAGGGAGCAGTGACAAGTGTTGAAGGGAAGATGGAGAAAATAAGGAGTGGAGCAGTGAAGCCGAAGAGCAGGGATGTTGTTCTGTGATGTTCGACTGTGTTGCCACTGTTAAGAAGGCAGGTCCCCCTGTGAGCTTGGCAACCAAAGTCACCTTCTGGCAGCTGTCTACTGTCATCTACTAATGCACTCACAACGACTTTTGAACCTCGCAGTTAATGACCGGGGGAGGTAATGGAGAGGGATGTAGGCCATGAGCGACTCCGCAGCCTGGCCGACTGGTTTAATGTTGTTTTTACACAACAGCACGGATCAATCTGCATAGATATGGAGCTTTATACAGTGCATCACCATCAGCGCAGCCAGCTGGGTGTGAAAACATGCAGTGTGTATGCCTTCATGTGTAAATCTGTATTGTACAACTGTAGAGAGGGAGTGTGTGTTTGTGTGTGTGTGTGTGTGCCAGTTGGTGTCCTACTTCTGAGTCGAAAAGACAAAGGTTTACAGCGCCCCCTGTGTCCGGTGTGCACATTACCTGAAAGTCTCTCTCCTCCAGGATCTCTTTCCTCCACCGCACCAGGAAGGCCGCGCACACGTAGAGGTGGAAATGGGAGAAGCCTTCTGGTTCAGCCTGGTGAGAGAAAAGAGAAAATCGAGGTGTCAAATACCGAAGGTGATTTACAAAAAAAAGTTGCATGTTAGACTGTTCAAACAGAGGCTTAAGGGTGTAAGCAAAGCATCTCAGTGCGGCTCAAACTGCCGCCGTCCTTTCATCGCGTTTCATCTCAGGGAAGATTTAGGCTCGTTTTGGGATGATGTATTTAGCCATACACAGAAAAAGAAGGCAGAGGAGTTAGAAAAGAGCAGAATATAAAACATCTTTTCTGTCACAATGTGGAAATTTACATTTGCTGGGTGACGGAAACAAAGACAGATACAAATCCCCCTTTTTTGCTTTGCACATCTTTATGTTTCAGGCCCTCGTTGTGTTTGCTGGCTCACTTTTTTTTTCTCTCTCTCTTTTTTTTTTTTAAGACCCTGCAATGAGCGGGGGAGAATGAAAAATGTTGAAAGACAAAGGATGAGATGTTCCCTGTGCTATTCATTCCCCATCAGAGGGAGGATAATTACCAGGCCCTTTGAATGCAAGTGACTCAGGAGTTCAGTGTGTGCCCCGCTGAAGACAGAACAACCAAAGCACATCTTAACACGCCAGCTTCTCAGAGTTTAACTGCAGACCTGCTGTACGCGATTCCAGGTCATCTCGTGGCCACTAACAACTTCAGATTGTGCTCGGCTGGAGGGTGGGGATTACCTCTGAGCAACCCGGCGGTTTAGCCAGGCAGCTACAAGCAGACCGCTCTGAGCGGACGTGACGGTGCTAAACTCTGCAGCAGCTGAGCCTCGGCTCGCGCCTGGAGCTCCAGTTTTTTTGCGTGAACACGAAGAACTGGGAGAAAAAAACCCCGCACGAACAGTATACAGTGAAAATCTCAGCAGGCAGTGTGAAAATGATATCACTAGATTTCAGGGTGTTGCAGCAATCAAAATAATAAACTAAGTTTTTTTTCCCCCAAAAGATCTTTTTTTCTTATTGTTCCAAAATGTATGTAGGTTTTTTAATTATTATTATACCCCACAGCAGAGAGAGGCAGCCTGATACGAGAGAGAGAGAGAGATGGCAACGTAACCTCATCACCCCTGGACAGACACTTTTAATAACAGTGTGCAGCAAAACTCATTGCTTACCTCATGTTTTCAGATTGACCAAAAACTGTGAGACTTTTGCTTCCCATAACTGGTCAGGATTAAATTAAAATAAGAAAAAAGAAAAGAAGCCCTCCTGGCTGAGCCGTTCTGACGCACTCCATGCTGCCTAGCAACAGAAAGTCAGGGGATTGTGAATAACGCTTTATGACATTTAAATCTGAAAGCGTAGTTGAAATTAGCGACGTACAAATTAAAAGCAATTTTAATTTGGGGACATGTGACCTTTTTTTTATTGGCAAGTAGCCACGTTATACACAGGATACACCTGACAGGCTCTTTTAATTTATGGAGTGAAAGCGATGTGGAATTGCAACTGATGAGTCTCTGATGCACTCGGCCTGACACACAGATGTACACTGGGAGAGGAAACACAAATCCTCTCAGCTCCTCTTCCACCAGTAAGTTCTCTGATGTGCCCACTTTGATAACATGTCCTGTTTTCTTTTTGTTGTTAAGAAAAAAAAAAAAAAAAAAAAAAAGCACAGCTGACCTGAAATAAAGCAGAACTTCAAAACCCGAGTTGCTTTTAAGGTAAGCAAAAAGACTCCCACACAAAAACACTCTGCCAATTTTAAGCTTTGCGGCTTCTTTGGTTCAAGTGAGAAAAAAAAAATGGCTGCACATCCTTTCCAATGTTTATAATATGTTTATCACAGTTTACCACTAATTCACAGAACTTCAGAGGGCGCAGTGTTATTTATTCCCACATTGTGAAGAGACTGTAATCAACTGTAAGTGCTGCTCTTTAAGCACCATGCTCATTTATGTGCTGTATAACAGCGAGCCATAACTCCGTAGGAATTAACAGAAACTGCCTCTCTACTGTGATAATTGAATTTCCCTCCAGGAAGGCGGGAATAAACAGATTAATAATGCGTACACAGATATGAACAAGTGAAATGTTTTCTTGAATTATTGTTGCGGCTGTACTCCTACTCCTACGCCTTTACGTACGTCTCCTGTTGTTTCGGTCCTTACTTTGCTTCCCACTCAGTTTAATCGATCATGAGAATCTGTGTTTGTTCTCCTGCTTATATACCAGATGGAACCTCAACTGCACACTTAGTTATTGGGGCTTTTGTCATGAAAATAATTACAATGTGTCTATAAAGAGATGATTACTAGGAGGTGAAGCCGTGAGCCTTATTTCTTCTTCTTCTGTCTTGGTGAGGATGTCAACCTGATGGCACAATAGCCCGTCGAGAGTGAGTTCTAACTGGCAAAGGATTGGCTTTCTGGTCTAGCCTCGCAGCTCCAATCCAAACAGTGAAAGCAACCACACACACACACACACACACACACACCACAGATGAGTGAGTATATGAGTGGCATGCAGGAGCACATTCATCACTCCCCGAAGATTCACCAAGTTTTAATTTCCTTTTTTCTATGAGGTCATGTCTGTGTGTGTGTGGTGGGTTCATGGTCGAGGGCACTGCTGAACTCTGAGGGGCTGAGAAATGCTGAATCCCACTCCACTACCCCCCCCCCCGCCTCCATCTCTACTCTGCTCTCACAATCTGTCCCCTCCTTCAGTTATCATTCGACAAATGTCTGTCACCCACTCCTCCCTCTCTTCGTCGATAATATGTCTGCGGGCAATAACTCGCAAATTAGTGATGGATTTTTGCCAATCAAAAACAACTTCTGCTCGTGAGCAATCTCCACATTTGGATGATCTATGCATTATTACGGCACAGACTGAAAAGACTCAACTGTAAAATTTGAAAAACACAATCTATGAACTTATGAACTGCAGGTTTTACATAGATGTGTGTAAAAGTATGAACTCTGGACAATTAACTATTTCATTGATGTTTCTTTTTCCAAATTCTGAAGGCTTAAATAACCATCAAGAAAACATAACATCAATAATAATAACCTTTAGGTTTCTCAATATTCAGTGACTATGTTCTGTGAAGCAAAACAGAAGAATTGAGAATAAGCATTTTTAGAAAAAAAATTTGAAAAGTTAAAAGACAAAGTTCCAGGATTTCTCGTCTGAGAGTCAGAGATGATTGAGCACTCTTGGTCTTTATCCTGTCGAACTGCAGGTAGAAACCAATTAGATTCGCTTAGCAAAGACCGTGAAGGGAAGGGAGGATCACTTCTAGATTTAAGACTATTAGAAAACAAAGAACTAAATTCAATCATCTTTCTTCTACACTGGCTTCCTTCTTGGCAGGATCACAGAGAAAGTGTACTGATGAAAACATTTTCACTGTAAGTCAAAGGCATCTCGGGCAGATTTTCTATTATCACGGTATTGTTTCCAAAAGAGACAAAACCAATGAGCAAACAGAGTCAGCAGAATTTAAAAACGGAGGGAAAAGAGAGAAAAAAAAAAACATCCATCTAGCCTGAAGTTTCATTCCCCACAAATGTTTCCTGTGGTCTTAATGCAGAGAGACAGGTTGACAGATGTGGTTTTTTAATGTTTGGAGAAAGCTGCGCCAGTTGTTTTTTTCCTGCTTCTGGTTTTTACGCCATGCTTCTCCTGGTTTTCCCATCATAGTTTGATGTATGGGTTCGTGGTATCGATCTTCTCATCTCACTCAGCAAGTGGAACAGTTTGACTACTTCCTAAGTACTTTCTTTTTAATACTCATGACAGTCAGAAAAAAAATCTTCAGCAATGAAAATAATCATTTTAGCTGTTTTCTTACAGCACCAAACACTGGTAGTCTGACTAATCTATCAGTAATCCTCAAACTATCAAACGATTTTCGTCTGTCTACACGGAGACAGAGTCACCACCAGTCATTTCTGCCTCCCTCAGTTTCTCCCGCCCACGCCACTCCCTCTGCCTGACACGCTCTCGCTCGCTGCCGCCCGAACCGTCCACCGCCGCTGCTTTGGCTCCGGGCGTTCTCGTCATTATGATTTGCAAAATAAAGTTTGTCACGGGAAGTCAAGGTGACTCTGACAGACTCGCCTCCCCTACCTCGTCCTCCAGCCTCCTCCTGTCAGGGAAGCCATATTGGCCGAGACACACGAGACCCTGATTGACAAGCGCTGCTGATCGGAGGACGGCGGAAACGGCGGCGGAGGTGGGAGAGAGAATGGAGGAAAGCGGGGAGCGGCGGGGGAAGTCGGGCCACGCGGGTACAGTGAGCGGATTTAATCTGGGGTGCGGAGTGGAAAGGAGGCTAAGGGTGAGCGGAGGAGACAGGGGAGAGCGAGGAGGCGTATTACAATGTCACAGCGTCTTTAAAGTGCTGCGTCGGCTGTCTGACGAGTCTCATCCCTCCAAAACAAAGCGGCCTGATGTGGGACTAACTCGATACCCTGACGAACCGACTGCAGACAAGGGGAAAAGGTGACAGCGCTTGAAGGGGTGACGTAAGATGAAAAAGGAGAAGATTTAAAGTGATGTAACAATCACCCAGATGGAGCCTGATGAACCGGCGGCGTCCGGCTTTTTAAAAAGCTCTTTTCCACATTATACGAGCAGGAACATGACCGCGTGAGTGATTGGTGATAGTCGACATTAACTGCTACAAGCTGTCCAAGTATCCCCGTGCGTAATTCACCGCTCAGAGCCGAGGCGGCGGGCAGAATAAATTCAAACACAAAACAGCAAGGAATTAATATTTTGAATTGTAAATCACGGCGCCGGATCTACCGTGGGGGGAGCGATGGCAGTGGCGTGACGATGACGCAACTCACTTGGAAAGATAAAGAGGAGAAGAAAAGCTTTGAGAAATGATAAAGTGAAGCGGTGTCTGGCTTAAGACAACATTTTAAAGCATGAAACATTCGAGCGAGTGAGAAAGAAATAAAGACATGATCATTTACCATTAGTTAGAAAAGTGCCAGTAGAAACATATCTATATTCAACCCTGTGGCTTAAATATAGGTATATTTTTCCTTTACATGCTACATTAAGGTTGCAAAACAAAGGGTTTCTTTCAAGCATGAGAGGACAAAAAGGCTGCGCGTTCATGCTTTACAGTTGATTTTCTTACATTAACTTTTAATTAAATGCTTCAAGTGATTGGTAGCTTCTATCTGCAGATGGAGAAGTGCCACTAAAACTACTTCAAAATTCTTCCGTGATTATCCGTAGTCGAGAACCTGAGAGCAACAAGCAGGCACCACTGAGTGCAGCATATGTATAAAAGCTGTCTACTGGGCTCATTTCATTTGTTCAGTCCGTGCTTTTCATCTCAATCTAAACTAATCTTCTGATCTATGTTGCAGTAAATTGCCACGCGCTCCCACCAGTAACCCTTAAACAGCGTCACACTGTACCCAGCGGCTTTAAACGCGGCCAGTAACGACGCTCTACAGCTCCCCGCTTGGTAAATCTGAGCGCCCATATGGAAAAAGACCGCGTTTCAGGAGGCGAAAATGTCACGGTATCCCTTTAACAGCCATGCTAATGCTGCCACACTGAGCTACTTGCTAATTTCATGCTCCACGCAACAGGGATAATTTGGTCCCTGTCTGTCCGTGTCTCTGTCTGTCTGCTGCAGAAGAGCAGCATGTGTGTGTGTCTGTGTGTGTGTGTGTGTGTGTGTGTGTGTGTGTGTGTGTGTGTGCTCCGCTCTGAATCATTCATCCCGGTGTCTCTCTCTCTCTCCTCCCTTTTTTTTTTCTAGATCAATACACAAAGAAAAACTAGTACAAAATAAGAGTGTGAGCAAGAGAGCCACAAAAATGAGAGAGAGAGAGAGAGAGAGAGAGAGAGAGAGAGAGAGAGAGAGAGAGAGCTGTCTCGTCTTGTGTTGGATTGAGCGACTGAGCAGATGGCCACGCTGCGGAGAGAAGACCACAACGGAGACGTTACAGCACTCAGGTTAAAATCTCCCCGAGCGCAGACACACACACACATATACACACACGGGCGTGGTGGCAAAGGGCAGGGTCTTCCACTTTATTGCCAGAAATCATGAGCATCCCAAACACCGTGAGGCCAAACTCTTTGAGCGCGTATTAGATTGGATTCAACTAGTTCGGTGAACGGAAATGCAGCAATGTGGTGAGTCACTGCAAAAAAAAAAAAAAAATAGTGGATGAAAGCGGATGGAAGAACCAGCTTTATTTACACATAAATAAAGAAAGTGTTTTGTTAGCTCGGGGTTAAAAGTGGATCCAACAGGCGCGTCATCCAGCCAGAGGAGAAAAAAAAAAAAAAAAAAAAAAAACGATAACGGCCTGAGAGCAGAGGTTGGCAAAGCATGACAAACCGGGGAAAACATACCGGAAAAAAGCAAAAAGAACATAATTGAATCAATCTGGCTGGATGCTGCGAGATGGACAGCGACGGGGTGAGAGAGTGGCGGAGAGAGGCAAGGATGGATGAGTAAATCTGAGATGAGTTTAGAGGGAAGATGAGAAGACGAGGGGGCATGAGGGGAGGGAAAAAACTGGAAAGAGGACAATTGAGGGGAGCTGAGTCATGGAGGCAGTGACGGTGTGCACGTGTGAAAAGCTTTGGCGGGGTGCGTGCACGGAGCAATCCAAACGACATTGTAATGCATGAAATATTTAAAGGATAGATTACCAGAGCAATGCGTGCTCACGCTGCTGCGGAGTCACAACAAAGCAGAAATACTGTTTAATCATTCATTCCTTGCCTCTTTTTTCAGCAACTTTGGCCGGACTTGGTGCGTGTCACATGCTTTCTCGCCACAATCATAAAGAAGGATCGTTTTGAACCCTCGTTGGGTGTGAATCTGACTGATGCTCGAGCCAATCCTTCTCTCTGAACCTCTTCTGACTGGGGGCGGCTGGGCTTAAGGCCCGTGTTTAACTTGCATTGAGGGTAACAATCAGTGAGAGTGCAATGTTAAATCCATGGGATATCCTTCTATCCGAGTGCTTTCACTTGTCCAACCTTTATAGGGCACTAACTAAACTACATGAAAGTGGGAAAAAAAAAAAAATCAACCTGAGGAACTTTTCAAAGGAAATTTGAAGGGTCAATTTTTACCAAAGACTCAGAAGTAACAGCACTGCGCTCTATTTTACAATAAAATCTGAAGGAAAAGAGTAAAGATGACCAAAACCACACTTAATATCTGCATAAGAACAGAAAAGTTGAAGTGAGGATGCACTGATATGTGTCATTATTTCCTCCGTTCCAACGTCAACGTGTGAACTCCGTTCAGGAGGCATGAACTGTGTTTGCTTTCAGAGTCGGGGAGGGAAAAGCAGCTAAAACCCATTTCCACTGAGCTCTAGCACGACGTTACCATGGACACATCATATGCAGCAAAGCACTTGATGCAGGAGGTCTCAGCCTGACCATTCACCTAGAAATCAAGCGTAGTTCAGGTACTTCATCAATGTGGTCCAGAGTATTGTTTGGACAGCCCTACGTCAAGCATTAACAAAATCCACAGTTCCCGTCTCCACCCACAAAGTCAATTCACCACCTCTGGCTCGGTCTCTTTAGCGACGGAGGTTCATTCAAACACGTAGATGAAAGGACCTTCGGTGTAGTGAAGTGTCAGAGTGCGCTCTTCATCTGAAAATAAAAATCAGGGACTCCCAGTGACTTTAATGGAAGGAGCCTGAGCAGGAAGGACGAGCCACTGGTTTTACACCAACCGTCTTTCACCTCGGAAAAATATAATTCTGTTCACAGGTGCCCACCTTTGTTTCTTGAGTGGTGAAATTCCACTGGAGGTTTTGTGAATGTTAAAGCTGTTTATTTCTTTCTTTCTTTTTTTTTTTTTTTAAGGTCATGATTGCTCCTGTCGACTCAGCAAGGACAAGTTAATAACAGTGAATGGAGCATGAAGTTTAAAAGGTACCGTGGCTGCACAGACATCAAGAACTTTTTATTTTGGCTTTACTTGTCATCTTCCATGAAAATGCAGACATAGAAATTGAACATATTTTCCTTTGTGTCAGTGAAGACATTTGTAGGTGGTGTGTTTGTTTGCTTTAGGACTGCAGTGTTTTCTGCGCAAAATGTTTCTCTGCATTTTCTAGCTTCACGGACTAATTTGTAGAGTAGATAATACCAAAATACTTCAGTGTTTAAGTGCTTTTTTGAAATTATTTGAATAATTTTTGCACAAAAAAGGAAAAGTTTTAGGCTGGAGGCAAAAAAAATGAGTGATATTAGTGATATACATGTTCACAGGTTTTCTGGAGGTGCAAGGACGGAAACAGGGGTGTGTAATTGTTGCTCATGCAGGCAAAAGCTGTGTATAAAGATATCTTTACAAGTTCTTGAAAATGAAACAATTTTATTATAAGACAACCTTTGTGCCAATATGAATTAATTCTGAAAAGCACAACAAACTCCAGTCGATGGTCTTTATAAAAGTCAAATTTCCCCCATTTAAATGACTGTAAATTCTGTTTTTGTTCTCAGGAACATTTTGTCTCGAGGAAAACTGTCTGATCATCTGTTGGATTGATCTCTCTCTTTCTATTTTTTAACTCCACAACAGAAAACAAACATTTGCTCTAATGAATATTGATAAAAAATAAATGAGTAATGTGTGGATATTTGCTCCGCTTCAAATCTCACGCTTTGTGTGGAAAAACTGAAGAAGATTCTGCAAATTTTCAGTTTTTCTGTCAGCTTTAGTCACATAATAGTGGATTGTGGATCCTGTTTAATGGCTCAAACACAGAAACCTGCCACGTGTTGTTAATGCTGCGATGTCAAAACACAGAAGAGACTCCCGGCAGAAGTGTTTTCTGTTAAACTGCATCACGCCTGTCGCCGACATCGACTCAAGTGTCTCTTTTCCACGGCAACTCGGCATTGCAATTTGCTAAATTATAAGTTTCCGAAGTAACAGCAGCAGTGAAACTGGACTTCACACTTCAGTTCGGCAATTAACCTGCGGTTCACATTCATGCCAAACCACAGGGGACTGATTCATACAAATCATGGGTCAACTGAGATTTCTTCTTTTCCTAGTTTGCATGATTAAAATGCAGAAATGAATATAATAAACAACGGGGAAAAAGTTTTACTTCTACTTTGGGGGTTATGATGAAATTTAAATGCTCTTCGTGCACGTGGCAAAAACAAACCAGGTTAAAACCGAACCGGAAGGTGTCAAAAAAGCATCGCTTGATGCTGTTTGGCTTCAACTGCCAGAAGCAATGCAACTCATGTTTTTGAAAAGTCCGGCAACAGTAATAAATATTTATACAAGCGTCATTTGATATTTATTAAATCAAGCGATGGTTTGTTGAAATCGGAACATGCACTTTCAGCTATAGCTCCGGCATGTCCGTGTAGAATTTTCTGACATTTCCTCATCTTTCTCTTCATGTTCACCTCTATTTTTACCTGTTCTCATCCTTTTTTAAACCCATCTATGTATAGCATCTCACACTTTTCCACTTCACACTCTCGCCCTTCCCTTAAAAATGAGCTTCCTCTCAACCACTTTCTCCTTCTTTCCTTCATCCTTCTCTATTTACTGTGACTTGATCAAAGTTCACGTTTGACTTGGTCACATTGGTGCAAACTGGGAGCAGCTTCAATCGACTTCAAAATGTGAACTTCACTCACTTTGCTGCATTCTGCACTTCACGCTGTTGCTTCAGAGTCGCGGAAAGGACGGATTTCAGAGTTCAACTTGAAAACATTTAACTTTAGAGTAAAGGAAACATAAAAGACATGAAGCCAAACGGACAGACGACAAGGAACAATACCGCCATGATGAAGAGTGAGAAGCATCAAAGGATGTTTGAGCTGAGAGACACTGAGGGAGACATAAAACAACCACAAAGAAACATGATAAAAATGACCACAAAACTCTGAATTATCCTTAAAGACACGAAACAACGAGAAGAGACACCGGATAGTTGCCCAAACAAGAAAAAACTTGAAAGAGATCTTAAAACTGACAGAGAAAAACTAAATAATTCCAAAAAGGCAAAACAAAGACCAAAAAGGGTAACTGGATCACTACATGTGGGAGCAAAACAGACGAAAACCAATGCAATAGAGAAACACAAAAAATCCACAAAAAAAGACAAAGACTAAAAAAAAAAACCTCGACACAAAAAAAATGGAAAAAAAAATTAAGGAATGCCCACAAAAGACCAAAAATAAATAAACAAATGCAGAAACAACAAATAGAAGGAGAAACAATGGAGTAAAAAGAGAGAAAACGCAATCCTTGAAAAAACGGACACAAAACGACTTCAAACAGATCAACAAGAAAAGAAGAGAAGAATGAGAAATGATAAACCAGCTATATTTTCACAATCCCCTTTGGGAAATCTGTCGCTCCGGGCAGCTGATGGAGGGGTCAGGGGTCAAGGACCCACAGTGGTGACCTGTCTGCTGTGGGAATCGAACCTGTGAATCGATCCAAAGTATGAGTCTCTAACCTCGAGGCGAGGGTTAGGGTCAGACGGATAATAAATACCCACAAATATAAAACATCTATAAAGAATCAATGACTAACCACCAAGACAGAAAGGGTATGACAACGAATAAAGAAATGGAGTCAAACTACAACACAGTCAGCAGTAAAAGCAGAGGAGGGACGTTTTTATTGAGTGGGCTGCTGAGAGGAGGCTGGATGGGAACGCCGGGGCAGACACCGAGGCTTCCACGCCAGCAGATAAGACAAAAATACATGTTTGTGCAAACACCTGGCACAGCTGGCAGCTCTTTTTAACACTTCGTTCTCCTCGTCAGAAGCTCTGCGCGTCTCACGCTGTCAACACGCCGCGTCAACTGGAAAATCCATTTCACGTACTGAGCTCGAGCACCCTCTTGACTATCAGCGCACATTCCGGCGTGATCGCTGAATCGATGGCCCACATTAGGCCGTATTGACAGGCCTCGCTCAAGGCTAACCGTCCGGCACGCGCTACACACTGCCTCCTCATTTCTGTGTGAATGTCAAAGGGCAACAAGTCCCAATTTGCTTGGAAGGGATCAGGAATGCTTCTCTCTCGCACGTTTACACATCTGGGTCAAAAGTAACAGGTTTTACTTTCAACACGCGCACGCTCAAGAGCGTAGTGCTCGTCAAGTAAGAATTGAAACATATGTTCAATCCACTAAAACTTTTGTTCCACCGTTGCTTTTATTTCAGTGATGAATCACCTCCTCACACAATCCTTCAGTCATAAATCCCTCACTCCAGCGCCAAGTCACACTCACAATCTCTCTGTCCTTAAAGATGCAATGAGTCATACTTTTAGTTTACAGATTCCATGAATGTCAAAAAAATATTCAATAGACTGAAGGTAACATCATCTCAACATTGATCGCTGAGCAAGGGTGTCAAACATAAGGTATGTGGGCCAAAATCGGCCTAAAAAAGCTCCAATGTGGCCAAACCACCAAATATAAGGTAAACATTTCAGAGGAAACACTGAGTTTGTCACTAGTCAAACAAATCCGTGCTGTCAAGGTGAGTTTCGGGCCCACACAAGATGAAACTGGGAGTGTTTGTGGCCCTATAATTGTTGCTGTGTTGGCCCATAATGTCGAAGTCGAATCAACTGACCCAGTCACCAATGTAGATGCACTAATAATTATGCTATTGGTTCAAGTTTTTGACAATTTCGTACCAGCACACTGCCAAAATAAAAGAGCTGAACACTGCTCCAAAGCAAAATAACGTTCTTTCTTAAAGTCGAAACATTATGAGACACCAGAGTTTATTTTGTGGATTTTTTTTTTTTTATGTCTGTAGAATTGTCAGTAAGGGCCCGGTCACACCGCCCGAACTTTGCTGGAGCGTCCCTGGAGCGGTGAAAAAAATCCATCACCGCTCGTAACCGTTCACCACCGTTCACCACCGTTTAACAGAAGTTGGCCTCCGTTAAAGCAACGCCGTAAACACTCGGCCACCGCTGATGTTACACCCCCTCCAAAGGCTGCAACGATCAGTCAGACCATCATACATTTTTTCGTGTTTTTGAGCAGGAGCACAGCAGCAGGTTGTTTTTCTGTAATCTAATGTATTAGAAATTAACATAAATAAACAAAATATTAAGTCAAGAGGATCAGCAAACCTTTTAATGCCTCATGTCTGCTGTATTAATGCCTCAAATCAGGTTTTAAAATTGATTTGACTTTTTACAGTGCATTTGCGCAGCGTCACCTCTCACACTCCGCACACTCGTTTCCTTGATAAACACGCACACACACACCAACACACACAAAACAGTTGTGTTATTAACCGTCAATAATAATCAAGAACATATTAAAATTAGTAAAATAAGTCTCCCCGGCTGCGCACCAGGACGGACACCCCCCCACACGGTCCGTCCTTACCCTGCTCATTTTATTTTGGAACTGCAGGCTCCACAGGACAAAGGTATTTATTTAGAAAATATGTTCGTTCTCAAATTAATTTTTGGAAACGAAAAACACTTGGTTTGCTGTACTTTGATGGAGGATATAATATTTTACCTGAATCTGTAACAGGCACATCTGGAGACGCTGCAGTGCTCCAACTACCGTGTTCACTGTTGTGTAGAGATTTATTACATTAGTTTATTTTTTTCACACCATTTTATGTTATTATTATTTAGCTGTAAACTGACAGCAGCCTACAGTAATTCTCTATACCTGGAGGTGACGCGTGAGCGCTTCATGCGCTGCTGCAGGTTCTGTCCGACACGTCTCCGCCATCCGATTCCCCCTCACTGACCTCCTGTATCATTGCTGAAGCTTCTGTTATGCCTCTTTTTATTGTCTTTTTTTTTTTGTTTTTTTTTTTTTTTTTGGGGGGGGGGGGGGATTTGGTTGATATTTTTGGCCGATTGTCTGCTGTCAGAGCTAGCTCCCTGTTCAGATGCGCGCATATGAACCAAAACAAATCAATCGCAGAAAAAAAGCAACACGAAGTGCGTCTTCTTTATTTTTTGGGGGTATAAATGCTTTGTAATATTGTGTGTGTCATTGTTAGGACCTTATTTGCTTCAGAAACCTTATTTGCTTCAGAAAAACATACAAGACACATATTTAGGAAAAGTCAAAGAATTAGAGGACAGGGGAATTATTTTAACAGATTTATTTGAATTATAAAAACCCAAAAGGTCTGTCAGAACGTCTTGGCTGTTCTGGTGTTAACAACTGTGAAAAAAATACTGTTTTATATATATTACTTCAACCTTTTTCATTTATTATTCCATTCCACTATTCCACCAACCCCGTGTCCGCTCGGAGAACGCTTCCCACCGCTCCACCGACGTTTGAGAAACGTTTAATCGCCGCCCGGGCAACGCAGCGAAGCAGCGGTGGTCCAGCGTCCTAGATTGCGTTGGCCTGGCGGACCCGAGCGTCCACGAACTTGCGTCTAGCGGTGCCAAACTTGGACTGGGCGTTGGTGGAGCGGGGGTGAACGTTGCCAGGGCGGAAAATTCAACGCTCCTCACCGCTCGGAATATTTTGTGCAGCTCAAAACTTTCGGAGCGGTGGGAGGGCCCCTCCGCTAACACCAGCGGTGGCCGAGCGTACACGGCGTTGCTTTAACAGAGGCCAACTTCTGTTTAACGGTGGTGAACGGTGGTGAACGGTTACGAGCGGTGATGGATTTTTTTCACCGCTCCAGGGACGCTCCAGCAAAGTTCGGGCGGTGTGACCGGGCCCTAAAACTTCTTCTTCGACTTCAGCTTCTGCCCTGTTATTCAAGATACTTAAACTTTAACAGAATTTGGCAGCTCAACAATGTTACTGTGTATTTTTTACTGGGGGTTACATATGTGTTACACTAGCGAACCTTTTTATACAGCAAAACTCCTCAGGACCACAGTGATGAAAAGTTTATAGGTGTAAAGCTTTGTTTTCCTGCTTCTTATCCAATACAATATATATATATATATATATATATATATATATATATATATATATATATGTATGTATATATATATATATATATGTATGTATATATATATATATATATATATATATATATATATATAGTTATGATTAAAACTGTTTTGTCTCTGTGGACATGCACACTCATGCAGTTAAATGTGAAGACCAAAGAATCCGCGATCCGGTGACAGTCGCGCTTCATCACAAGCTCTGTGTAATTAAGATTATCAGAGAGGGAGCCGAAATGTTTGAAATCTTTCATAAAAAAAACCACTAGTGTTATTATTCTGCATCGCACTGCTGCGTTGGCTGGCATGTAATGGAGGTGAACACAAAACGCTTCGCTTCTGAGGCAATCAGAGATGTCATTACCAGAGAATTTCCCCCATTTCTGGGATCTCATGCAGAGCCACACAGAAAACAATAAAGTGAACAGATAAGACAAAGGAAGCACAATGGCAGCAGCTCGCCGCTTTGGTGTGTGTGTGTGTGTGTGTGTGTGTACCTGGTAGGTGTCCCACAGTCTGATCGTGCAGCGCAGTGGCAGCTCCCGCATCAGGAGGTTGTTCATCCAGCGGAAGGCAAACTGCAGGTACTCCACCTCGTAGTGCTGCATGTGGCGATGCACGGACTCTGCCAAAAAAAACAAACAAGAGGAAACGGCCCAATTAACACAAACACTTTCAAATTGCACTCATTTCCGTGCAGGCTGAAACGGAAACAGCAGTGACGCAAAAGACAGGCAATAAAGTTATCATAAAGGTGACAGCAACACGTGTTTAGCAGACTTCCAAACTCTGCTCAACACTCGCATTCCTTTTGCTTACAATAGAAATATAATTAGAGAGCTTTCAAAATTGTCAAAGAAAAGCTACAGACCAATCCAGGGATGAGAGGCGGAAGTGTAATTGTATTGTTAAACAACGCTCCGAGGCAATTGCACGTCGCTCTGGTGAGGAGCCGAGTGTATACAAAACGGGTCATTAGCATCACCGGGGCGAGGACAGAAGACGCGCGTATATCCAACATATAGAGCGGGAGATAATTATTTCTCTGACATCGCGGCATCAAGGAGGAGCGGAGGGAAATTGTTTTTTGTTGACCTCTAACCTGTCGCACAAAGTCAATCTTTGAAGAAACCCAAAGAGGAGCAAGTGTGGTCAAAATGTTGTCAAAACATGCGTCAGATGATGGTGGAGTTCAGTTTGTGGCGGAAATGGAGATAGACAACCTGTCTCAGCTTCTGGGCTGAATCCTCTCAGTTTTTCTTTTCATGGTATCTTTCAGACACGACTCAGCTGTTAGCGAAAACTATTTGTTTTTCCAAGTGGATTAAATACACGTGTTATAACAGCCTGTAATAAAAACGGTCTTTTTTTGAATGCAGAGGTTCTCCGCTCACGGTGGCTCAGGTGGGAAAACAAGTCTCTCTTCCAATCTCGTTATTGGCAGTTCAATCAGGCATTGCCTGTCAATGTGTCCGAGTGTCCTTGGACGAGACGGTGCACCGCGAATCCCTCCCAATCGAGGTCGATCACTTTGTATGGCAGCTGTCACCATTGTTTGTGTGTGTCGGACTAACGGTGCGAAGTCCTGAATCAGTATAAGTCAACTGACATTCTGCTTTTGATGCGTTTAAAGAACAAAGATTAATTTTAGTAACAACCATGACACAAAGAATGCCTGCATTTAAGGGATATTTGCCTCCTCTGCTTGTGACTTGTTCAGGCATGATGAGTTGTGGTCTGCTCATGAGGCATTCAGGAAACATCGGTAAACTTTTAGCAACAACCAATAGTCAAAATGTGAGGCTTTTAAGAGGCATTAATAAATCATACAGTCCACTGACTGCCAGCTTGAGGGGCATTCAGGGAATATTCAAATATAAACTTTCTTGTGGAAAAATAAGCATCGTTTGAGGCTTTCAAGGGTTGCTGAGTAAATTATTACAGGGTCTACTTGTGTGCTGTTGTGAGCTGTTCCAGTGAACAGAAACACCAACAGCCGCCACTTCAAACGGCAGTCAAACGGACTCGGTTGTAAGTTGCAAACGCACAAGCATCAGCCGGATATAAAGATCCCCACATCTGTCTCCTTCTCCCCAAACAGAATGTTTTGTTTTCACCCCCTTTGTAATTGGTTCAGATTATGTCTTCCTTCCAAATAAAACCCACGCAGAGAGCGGGCCATATGCTGCGTCAGGCGGCTGCAATATGGTCACGGTGTGGGGTTCAAACGTAGGTGTCGGTGTCAGTGTCATGACATGGCGCGCTGGCGGGGGCGCTCGCTGAGAGGCTGAAATGTCAGAGGGAAACTCGCTGCGGCACGGCCGCCTCGGCTCCCTTCGCTCGTCTTGATAAATGTTTGTTTTATGCTTCCTTTACATAACAAAAGATTAACAATAGCATTCAGTATTCAGTGCCTGCCTATTCCTCAGTTATCAAACCCATGACACTTATTCTTCCTCCCTATCACACACACACATACACACACTCTCTGGTGAACACATTTCATAATAGAGCTGTAATTATAGAGCTGTCAGAGGATCTATGAGAGAAGCCGGTTAGAGAGGAACTATAGCATCCTTTTCTCCCCTCACATTCTGTGCTCTTAATTAGAGTCGACTGACAAACACACTCCAAACTATCGCTTTAATAAAGCATTAATTGGTGAAACATTATGGGAGAACTTCCACATACATTGGCACTCCAAAACACACACACACACACACACACTTGAATGGCACCTGTCTTCCCCGCTGCTGGCTTACGCATGTTCGACAATTACGCACACACTCCACCACATGAGCGGGGTGCAAAGTAAACACAAAGCTATTATTTCACACTCCTCTCCGCAGTTTAATTATCACATGCTGCTGTAAAAGCATAAACAAGGCGAGCTCATTAACGGCGGATGCATCACGGTGACAGATCTTAGCTAGCTGCCAAACAGAGGGGGGAAGAGACTGGAACAACTTTAGACAATGTTAAATCACACTAATGAACTTGCTCTGCCTAATATTAGCAACTCCGCCAAACGTGGAGAGGGGGGAGGGGTGTGTGCAGTGCCGGGAGGAGGAGGAGGAGGAGGAGGAGGAAGAGGAGGGGTAAAAAAGTTACGACCGTTTGTCACGGGGAGTTGTCGCGATGGGGTGAGGAGAAAAGAAGTGTGGCGTCGAGGTGAGTACAGATCCTTCCGGCAACTAATTTCTGGTCCAACTAAACACTTTTTCCTCATAAACCAGTTTAGGCTCAACACATTCACCTAGCTGAGATCAACTTCAACCCCATGAGAAATAAAGTGACTGCAGATAAATGAAAAAAATACCACAGTGTGAACAACATAACCTAAAGCAAAAAACTGCAGGTTCCAACCCGATGCTGCCCAGCTGGAAGGCCGCTCGGCAGGCAGCAGGTGTAGCTATGAACAGTGATGTGAAGTGAACAACATGTCACACCGGCACTGATTGACTGATGACTCTCGCCTTCCTTCCCACCGCTGGTTAAAGTTGAGGATGGAGCCCAGGCGGCGAGCCGCTCCTGCTCTCCGCGGTGGACTGTGAGCCCACGGGCTTGCGGACAGTCTGGGGTCGGAGGTCGAACAGTGACTGGTGAGCGGCTCCCAGGTTTCTGCTGATGAGGCTATTCTGCTCGGCTTCACGCTCTCCTTGGTAGAAAATGTAATTACAGTAACACTTTACCCCCCTCACTCTCACTCTCTCACACTCTCTGACTGGCTTTCATTTTTTTTCCCCTCTCTGCTCTCTTGCCATCCTGAAAGTGCTGTTATATTTTAAATTTGCTCATTTTATGCTTGTTGTTTTGCTTTTATCTCCTCCAAAGGCTCCCTCTTTCAGCGAATACACTGTACATATTAACTCTGACCTCATCTCAAGGAAATCTCTGCCTGCTTTTCTTACTTTCCTCTCGCCAGCTTCAGTACAAATTTAAATAAATCACTTTTTTTTTTCTTTGCCACCTCCCAGGCAACATGACCTTGTTTGCTCACCAGTGTTTGATCTTGTGTAGCCATGACCTTGCACACCCAGTTAGACAGCAGCGCTGTGCATGTGTGCCAGTTGTGCCAATCTTGAAAAACCCAACTATTCCCCCATAGCAAGCCTTCACAGGCCAAGAGTGGACAAGAGCAGGCCTTCCCCTGCCATTCAAAGTGGATTTTTATCACTTTAAATTAAATTTCGAGCAGCAGTTGCCAGACGTCCCTACCTCAAGTAGACTTCTGCTCCAAGCCTCACTTTAAAATGTTGATTCGTGTTTTAACAGGAAGCAGTTGAAAGCATTTCTCAGGCAATAACTCCTCGAAACCCTATTTTTATATGAGATACAAATAAGATTTTGCTTTCTAATACAGTGAAGTTCAAGTAGGTCCTGTTATAATGAGCATAATTAAGTAAAGTTTAAGATCAGACTATTTTAGGCTTCATTAAAACACTCCCTTGGCTCGGCCCGCATTCTTGGTTGTATTTTGAACTGATGGTGGGAGTTTTGATTTGCAGAGAAACGGCTTTTTAGGCTGAGAACAAAGTTTTAAAAATGCATTAGTATCATGGGTAATGTTGGCAAGGACAACTGGATGTACCATATTCTTGGCACTTTATTAGTTTGTACGTTCATCGTCTGTATTGCTTTGATCATTTTGCTGTCGAGGGTTGATGCGAGCCAGATGACGGGTGAAAGTCCATCAAACACAAAGACACAGTCATACACACACTCACAAGAAATTTAGAGGCAGCAAACGGCCTGATATGCATATTTTTCGACTGTGGGAGGAAACTTCAAGAACCCGAAATAAACCCAAGCACAGATATAATGTCCACAGAGAAAGGCTGTGGATTCCAACTACAGATGCAGGAGTACCCACTCAATGTGCTTTTTGCCAATCCAGCTTTTAATATAAAGACCAATCTCATTAAAAAAAAAAAAAAAAAGTACATTCAATAATAAAACACGTTTATGCAGTGCATTTGCATGTTTATATGAGGACCAGCTTGAGTTGCTATGGGTGAACTGTTCAGCTAAGTGCATTGTGTGAATTGTATATAGATGGTTGTGCTGGTATCGCTGCCATTCTCATGAATAAATCTTAGCTACACAAAGAGTCTCCTCTGCCAGATGCAGCCGGAACTATAGAAAGTGGAAACCCTCTACAGAGTGATGACCTCTTATACAATAAATCAGCATAAGGTCGAAACGCGGCATCGACGATGTGTTAGATGTGGTTGGAGTGGTGTGTCATAGGAGGAGCAGCAGGTCTGCTTTTCTAGTCTTAACGAGGCATGTCAGGAGGGGGGAAAAAGAAAAAAAAAAAAACCTTTATCAAGTCACCAGAAGAGGGAACGACTTACGCAAATCATTTGGATAAGAGTTCCGGTTCATGACGACACTAAGCAGGCAAAATAAATATAAAAGATAACTAATGTAATATTCAGAATCCGAGCTCATCTTTTCAAAGAGTTTCAAATCAAAGAGGCTGGAAGAGATCCCAGTCTGTAATACAAGTTATACAAGTTTCACATTTTTCTGAGGGTTTGGATTAAAGACGCTGAGAGGCTCCAGTTGAAGACATCTGTGAAACTTTTGAAGCAAACACACGTAAAACGGCTGGATGACAATCAGCGCATGCTATCTGACAAAGGGAGATTGTAAATACGTAGCGGGAGAAAAGAGAGGATGGAAATGACCGACCGCAGGCCAAAGTAAAAGATCAAACAGCAGGAAATCAATATATACTCCTTTTATGGCTACTTGTGAAAGACACGCAGGTTAAATTCCATACACCAAAATCATTTGCAACAATTTAGAGCGGCTACTAGAACCGAAACCCAAGTTATCTTCAGGACTTTTTTAAAAGATTTGTAAGAAAAAAAAAAAAACTCCCATAGTGCCACAGTCTCACAATCCAGCTACCAGCCATTTAAACCAAATTCAAGTACAGCACGGAGGCTGCCAGTGTATCCTCTCATTTGCATAAATAAATTCACCTTTGGGCAATTTGCATGTTGATGAACTCCTTCTAATGCACTAGCATGCAACAAATACACAGAGAGATAAAGGAGAGATAAAGAGATCAGAGAAACATTACATGCTGACAAAGTGGCTTGTCTTTTCAGGGGGTACATGTGCGAGAATCAAGCAAGGCTAATGGGAGTTAGCGTCACTCGTTACAAGTAGGATAATTGCAGAGGAGGGGCGGGGGGAGTCGTGAGAACGAGCAAAGAAAGAGATATTTCATAGGAAATTGAACTTTTATCCAAATGTTTAATCAAATGGTGAAAAATCTTTTAAACGACTGTATGACTGGTAGCACTGGAAAACTGTTGAAAGATAAAAATGTTTAAGTTCACCAGAACAAGGATACAAAAAAAAAAAAAAAAAGAAACTATGAAAGTCCTTTTATTACCTTTTATTATGATGAGAAGTATCTTCCTATAATTAGAATAATTTAGAGGTTTCATATTTTGTCGAGTTTCTGATTGATTCAGGTTATTTTGACTTTGCTTCGGCTGATTTTTTTATTGCACTGCGACTGGTTTCCTTTTGTTTTGTGGTTCCTAACTGCTGTTTCTTTGATTCATGAACTGGATTCCCGCTTTGTTCACTTTACCTCCATTGAAACTACGTCCAGACAATGCCACATCCATTTTAATGCCCAACACCCTACAATACTGCACATTCAAAACCTTTTTACATGGCAATTAAAATTAAATAAATAAAGCACATTTAGACTTTTTATGGACCCTTGATGGATGTTTCTTTAGAGCACAGACCTACCTTGACACTCATTCACCTCGCTAAAGAGAAGCAGGAGGGAGTGTTTTCTGTTCCGGGACATAAACCACAGACATTCTGGTCATTAAACCATATCCTTAAAACCTTGAAAATTTATTGCCGTCTTTAGACGTGCTCTAATGATTTTGTTAGACTTGCCGGCTGCTTCATGTGACGGTGTATCGCTTCCCCTGAATTAGAGAGACAAAATGTCAAACAGCATGTAGTAACGCGTAACTGCCTGGATTCAGTTTGAACTAGGAATAACATTTCTTTAATCTTTGTCCGATGACTTTCAAAGGATGGAAGAGTTCCACAGAATAGCTGGCGAAGGTTACAAAGTGGAATGGGATTAAGGGGAGCGCCGTGAAGGAACGGCCGAGGCTTCATGGCACAAATCCAAAACCATTTCTTGTCCGTTTCTCTGCCACTGTGTTAAAATGCAGAGTTGGTAAAGAACAGTGCACCTCATCCTTCTTACTCCCCCCTCCCGTGATGAAGTGTACAGTACATATTTATTTTCCCTGCGTCTGGCAGACATATAGGGGCAACGAGTCGTAAGACAGACTGATCAGCAATGTCCTCCCTGAGCTGACACGGTCCTGAAAACATTCACGCAATGAAATACTGAGCTGAGGTCTCCTTCCCGCCATTATCGGCCTCGACGAATGCCCCGTCGCCCGCTAACGTCCTTGTATCGGATATCCAGCTGATACACAGCTGAAACCGTATAGGAGGAGTGTCGGGCAGTTATTTTCAACTTCATGGGGATGTTACCTGCTTCAGTTAATCATTTTGTGTATCTGCAATCAATCAGTCAAATTTTATGATTCTAAAAGCAACGTGACTAACGAATATTCACCCATGAAACGTCAAAGCGGGAAAGTCATATGCAAAAGCAAGACGTTCTCATTAAAACACATTTCTCCAATCCATGTGGCATCATTTTAATGGGACTCTGCTGCTGCAGCTGATTTTATCATCACAAACAATAAAACTGCAGCCAAAAGCAGAAGCCATGTTTTGTATTTTTCAGTTCTTTGTTATCAATAACGAACACAATGAAATTTTGGTTCATCAGAAGTAAAACAAATTGAATCATAGCTCAATGAATATCTAGATAAACTAACATCGCATGAATTTGTTGCTTGCAGAGGAATCAAGGGAATGTCACGCCAAATGATTTATGATCGGGTTTTAGACAAATGATGCTGTGGAGATTTTTATTTTTTATTTTTTTTATTCAATTAACCACTAAAAATTTAGACAATTTCCTCAATTAAGTTTTGAGTAAGAAATGAGTAGTCAGTGTATGTCTCTCAGGAATTTAAAGAAATTTTTTTTTTTTCTTTTTTTTTTTTTCTTGCTTCTATAACTCCAGCAGCTCACTGGCTGCTGCAGGAACACACAACCCCTACTTTTATCAGAGCACTCTGGATAACCCTGCATCTGATAAGCGCTGATAGGTAATTTTGGAGGAGACGAGAGGCCATTGTTCCCCAAACAGATGCTATGTCGACAGCGGGGCGAAAAACAATCCCGTAACACAAGATAAAAGCTATCTGTGATCTCATTAGAGCTGGTAATGTCAAGCTAGCGAGGTATAAAATGTCTCTGCCCCGGCTATGATGACAGGGCACTTATGGAGTAAGATCCAGTGAAAATGTCGAGTCATAACTTTTTTTTTCATTTTTTCCTTTGGTGTGGCGGAGGGCACCGCCGAGCGCTGATTAAAATAAAAACCAACAATACATCCTCGCATTCATCGACGGACTACACGCAACGCGTGCTCCTATCAGCAATTTTTTTTTCTCCCTCAGGCATAGTCCCACATGCCAAAAGACGCCGCCATGCACTCTCCAACATTGTCTGACATTCACACTCACACACACACTCCCCCCCCCCCCCCCCCCCCCCCCCCCCCCCCCCCCCCCCCCCCCCCGCCCCCAACACACACACTCTCCTTCCATCTGAATGCAGCGGGTGAGCCCTCCCCTCCCCCTGGCTGACAGAGCGGGTGACAGGATAGTCGGACAGCACCAAGGTTAGCCGAGAACATGACCATTGTACAAAAGCTCGCTTTGATAGGACCTTGTTTTGCACAATGCATCGTGAGGCGCGGCGAACGCCGCACGAGTTTTAAGTGACAAAGTTTGGACGGGCGAAACTTTGCAGAGGTGACACGAGTGCGGTTTTGAGTGCTGGCGGTGGGAAAAGGTAAAAGACGGCCGGGGCAAGCGAGGGAAAAACCGACTTTGCTAATTAAGGCTGTGTGTGTGTACTGAGCTGTGCACATGTGCATGCATCAGCTTCCAGGTCTCAGCAGGCCACCGTTTTTTTGGTGCTAATAGTCACTCGCAAGTACACATTTCCAGACAGCCGAGCGGAATGAAAATTAGCGCGGCGCAAGTCGTAGTGTCATGTCGTTACACACTGACAGAAACCTCGGAAGAATCAAAGCGTGAAAACAAATCCTACTTGCCTGGTTGGCTCCAGTTCTGGCACACACTGACACACACACACACACACGCACAGTCTTGTATTTCTATCCTTGTGGGGACCGTCCATTGACTCCCATTCATGTCTAGCCCCTAACCCTGACCCTTACCCTAACCCTAACCCACACCACAACAAAGCCTAACCCTAAAGAAATGTTTTTGCACTTTTACTTTTTTCAGTAACAACAACATGGTCAAGAAAACACTGTTTCTCCTACTTAGGACCGGAAAAAGGTCCCCACAAGGCACGTCGTTCCACGTTTTGCTATCCTTGTGGGGACATTTGGCCCTGACAAGGATAGAAATACAAGAACACACACACACACACACACACACACACACACACACACACACACACAAAGAAAAATCCTAACTATCACAGCGAGTTAAAGTGTTAAAGCACAGTGGAGTTGAGAAAAAAATAAAATAAAATAAAAAACCCAGTTTGCCGCCTGGTAGAGTGTCCACACAGTCCAATCACTCAGCAGCTTCCAGTCTTCAAGAGGTGAACAAAGACCTGCTCTTGTTCACAGGTGAAACAGTAAAAGGCTCCTCTAAACCCTGTGATTTTTAGCACGGCCGTAAGTCCACCCGCGACACGGCAAGACTTCATAAACCTGGCTGAGACGGTAAGTTTGAGTGAACAGTGTTTCTCTCAGCCGAGTCGGACACAGAGCTGTTCTGCATGTCACCGTCATTTATTTCCAAACAGATCTTCCACAGGAAAAATGAAACTGATGAACAGAGCCAACAATTCCTAATTTGTCATTCCGGTGTGTATTCTCTCCTGGATAAAAAGAAATGTATGAAATGCATACATAAAAGGCCAAACGCCTCACAATAGGCTCAGCGACTGAAATGTTTGTGGATACATGCACAGATTAAAATTTCCCTCGCCGCAAACCAAAGATAAACAGATAAATATAAATATGTTACATAATTTATATTGAGTTCAGACTATGAACTAGCAAACACACAAGAGGCCCTGTGAATACACTCCATAAACATAATTTGTGCTCTTTCTCTCAATTGTCACAAAGAAAAAAAAAAAAAAAAAAAAAAAAAGGAAAAGTGGATTTTGTGTATTGCTGTGGGAAAAAAAAGGTTTCGAGAAAGAGTGAAAAGACGAGAGGAAACGGGAGGGAAAATGTAGTCAAAGCAGCAGAGCTGTGAGCGGCGAGTACTTTCTGGATGGGTGGAAGGATGGATGGATGGAGGCGAGGCAGATGACTCACCATCAATCCTGCTGACCAGCTCCTCCAAGGCCTTGACTTTCCTCTGGATGCCTGGCTGAGCAAATGTATAGTTGTCCTGGAGAGTACAAAAAAAAAAAAAAAAGAAAAAAAAAATTCCCAGAGTCAATAAGAACTCAAGCTCCATCTACAAAAGTCTAATACCTTGAAACAGTGACCTGCAAAAGGATTGTAAGCATACTAAAGTCTTTAAGAAGTCCTGAAGTACCAAAAAAAGAAGAATTTTAGGCTGAAAAATGTTTCAAAAACTGAATGCAAGCAGTGAACACAACATCAAGGTCCACAGAAAAGCAATGAAACCACGACCTGCAGAAACCAAAAAGATGTTTTGTGAGAGGAAAAGTCTTGACTAAACCTGTGAAATTGATCCCCTGTTGTGAAAACTGCTGTCATGTGTTTCACACTGATTTTTCACAGTCACTTGCACTGGGAGTCGGCGTTATCACAGCTCATATTTGAAGGATCCGAAATTCCACATTTTCACCTTTGAGCATACATTTTCGCAAAAGGACGAGCAGCCGTTACAGGTTTCAAGTGTTTTCTTGGTTCTGTTTCGCACCTCGCGAAAAGCCCGTGCCGCCTTTGGAAAGAAAAACCAAACAAGCCGACGAAGGCTCGGCAAAAACAAAACACGTGTGGCTCTGACCCGCGACGAGGCAAACTAAAGAGGGACTGAACGCCGCTGAAAAAGACACTCACAGGAAAGGTTGGAAAGAGTTCCCCTGCTCATATTTGATGCTGATGGCCCAGGTCTTCATTTCACTATTATCTCCTTGCTGAATAGCGACTGTGCCTCGTCTCGTCTGGATAATACCCGCTTGAAAATGAGACCGCTGGAAAAGTGGTTTACCGAGACCCTGACATAGTTTCTTAAACGAATACAATGCTATATTGTTGCTTTAAAAGGAAAATAAGTGTTTTTTTTTAAATTTGTTCAACAGGTTCTGGTCAAGTTGAAGTTTATAGTCGAGAGGTTCAAACACCCTTTATTTCTGTCTTTGTTGCCTCTAATGATTAAAAAAATATGATTCTTTCCTGAATGCGTCTAAAGCGCATTTAAACCACTTGAAGTATTTCCATTTCAGCATCCCAGCCGGCTCGTATGTGCTGGATTGCTCCACAATGCTATGCTAAGCACACTTAAAGACCGCTGCATACTTCGGCAGTCCAACTGGTCCATCAAGAAGTTGCACAAACCTCACAATTCTTTCCATCTACTTGTCATATTAGCAGTAAAACTGCTTGTTTGGTTCTGCCACAATATTTAATATCAATGACATTCCAATAATCTATTCAGCTGCTGTCTTAAACCGGGGCTTCCTCCACAGTTTTCTTTACATTTCTTGGTTTTCACCAAATACCCTTTTTTTTTAAACCGATTTATGACCTGTGTAAGTGGAGCTATGAAGATTTCACATACACCGCATCGCTCATTTCTTCAAAACTCTTTGTCATTAAATGTGACGATAAAGACTGAATTTTCCAGGAATGACCTGGACGGGCAGAACACAATACAACCAGAAATCACACATAAGCATTTTCTTGTGTGTGTGTGTGTGTGTGTCCAACCAAACACACAAGCACGCACACACACACATCGAGGATTTGGTTTCCTTGAGGGGTCAGTTGATTGTGGCTGAACAGCTGATGTGGCAAACTGAGAGGAGAGAGAGAGAGAGAGAGAGAGAGAGAGAGAGAATGACAAAGAGAAGGCCAACAGAAGTCATTTAGCAATAACCAGTCCCAGTTGTCCTTCAGGCGTAGCAGAACCGAGGCTCTCATGTCCTCCAGAGTCCATCAGCAGCTGCTCACATAGAAACTGTAATCTCTCATACTTTCCCTCCACATTTCCCCTCAACTGCCTAAAAAGAGACTCCCCCCCCCCCTTTTTTTTTTTTTTTGCTATTGCTTTTAATTAGCACAAGTTATTGTGTATTGTCTACTGAGTAGAAAGTAGCTTCAAAATTCAGGGTGTCAGTGAAAGCATGAGTTTGCCGTTTTCACTTAAAAGCTTTCTTCATTCCTCTGCGGTACAGGAAATAGCCCACTCGCTCCGTCCTGGGAGCCTCGCTCCAGTTGACCCAAGTATCCATCACAACATGCAACTTCGCTTCCCACTGCTGCGACAACCTGGCTCTACTTTAATTATGTGTAATTTATGCCCACAATTTGCTTCCTCTTCCCACAGTTTCCTTCACGATAACACCTGTCCTGGTCCTGCTCTTATCTGCTCACTCTGCTTCATTTCTCGCCTCTCCGATCCCCCTCTCAAACACCTTCAAATTTCCTCCTCTCTTTTTCCACTATCTAAATCACCTTTCAACTCCACTTTGCATGTTTTATGCGCCTTTACATTTGTTCAGCCGCTCCGTTTTCTGTCCCGAGCCTCTCTGTTTCCAGCACCACAGTATTAATGTGGTTAGGTGCTAAGCAAGTGTGAGGGGCCAGTACAAGTAATTACATTTGCATTATTGAAGCTGCTGGCTTTAATCAACTGCCTTTCTTCCTCTCCCTTCCTCCCCCTCCTCACTCTCGCTCTCACGCCGCAGCTTTTTCATCCTGCATCTCTTTTCAAATCGCCGTGTGGCGTTTCGGAGTTTTATACCTTGCACTTGAATTCTCTCATACGTCTTGCTGATTGCTCAGTTTCCCTTCATTCCCTTCAATCTCCTGCTTTTCTAACAGTTTTATTTCCACAGTTCCCTCACTACTCTCACATTTTGCATTTCCATCTCTTTGTCTCCCACTTTTTCTTAATCATGCCTCTCTGGCTGGCTGTACTTGTCTTTTTTTTTCTTCTTTTTTTTTGTGCTTGACCCCACCGATTTGTCGAGGCATGCGTGTGTTACAATATCTGCCTCGCAACTCGCCGAAATTATTGTTGTGTGGAGCATAAAAAAAAAAAAAAAAAGCTTTGTTGACACTAAAATCATGACTTGTCATTTTCACAGCACTGGTGACCCGCGTAGTCGACGGGTTTTGTTAACCTTTAGATTCCCATCAGTCTGTTTCTTTTGTGAAAAGGTCTCTGTCACGCAGGGAGTTATAGATTCTATCTCACTTTCCGGCAAAAATCAACAGCTTCATTCTGTTAAAGCCGGGCAGAATTAGGCCGATAACGACGCTGCAGGTGGCGTCTGTGAAGCTGTTGAGATTGAACAGACAAAACTTGGAAGGAAGTGAAACTTTAGCTAAAGAATTGGAGTTTTTGGGGGAAAATGAACTTTTCGCAAAGACATATTGACATGGTACATTTCTGAGTTTTCGCTGGTAAATTGTTGTAAATTTCTCGATCTCTACACCAGTTTGCCACTGCCTCACAACTGTCCGCTGCACAGTGTTAAAACACGTTTTACCGCCTGTTCCCACATAGCTGGAGTTGGCATTTACAAGACAGGAAGACATTGAAATGTGCTCCTTTTCAATATTATGCAACGGTATTCACTGTATTTGTGGTTTTACTCAATTTCCTTTCTCCTCTAGTTATGTAATCACACCAAAAAGTGAGTTACGTATCAAAGGGTATGTGGCGTTCCAAACTCCAGTTTGAAGCTGCTTTTCGATACTTGATTTATCTATTTTATGTTCCTCCCTTCAATGCCAAATCCCCATTTTTCTCTCTCATATTTTCTTCTTTATACCCCTCATCTACCACCATTCCTTTACCTTACTCCAATATTTCACTACCCTTCCTGCGCTCTTGATTCTTCTGCATTTATTCGCTGGCGCGTTTCTTCCTAAATCAATCTCCGAGTCTTTTCTACCACCTTCTGTTCTCCATTTCGCTGTCTGTTTTCATCACCTCGGTGGTGCTAATGAGGCTAGACTTGACTAAGTGTTTTGAACATGCTATTATGTCTCCTCTGCTTTGTTTGCTCCCCGGTGTTTCATTTTGTTCCATGCCGCTCTGCATTTTATTCTGTGACTGATTGTTGTTTAGTCAGACTTTTTCCTTTTTTTTTTTTTTTTCTTCCTTGAGACATATTTGAGATAATACGACACTTTATTCTCATTCTTCCCCCTGTCTTCGGGCATTTGCAATTCCTCTTTTACTTTTCGTCTTTCCACCTAATTTCCATCCGTTTTCACTTCGCTGCCTCGCCTCCTCCCCCCCGATCATCCCAATCCCCCTACACCCTCTCATCCACTAACACACCTCTTTGTCATTTATTTATTTCAGTCATTCTACTTCCATTTTTTTTTTTTTTTTAAAGAACATACCCACCCTTCACTTCCTCTCTGTTTCAAATCCAATATGTTGGATCTTTGATCAGCTGAGGCAACAGGAGGAAATCAACTCTCGCTCTCTTTATTAT